>NC_081348.1:31497765-31739275 GCF_029784015.1 Lycium ferocissimum | reverse complement strand
ACACTAAGGTATGTAGAACTTCCATTCACGATGTAATCTCTACGTTCTTTCCCATGCTCCGTTTCTTGATATCCATGCGCTTCAAACCCTAGGGCATTAAACCCAACATATTAGTAGCCCATAGTTATGTATTTATGTATATGAATTTTGTATCTACATTCGTTATTGTATTCCTAATCTTCCATTACGGTTATTAGGAACCCTAGCTTAATCCATGAATCATGAATTCTTCCTCTTGTGTTCTCATTATGTTTATATGAAATTTTATGATTTTATGTAGCAAGTTACAAGCATGTTTTCAAGTCAATTATATATATAATTATAAACTATTGCTATTACTCATGAATCAAGAACATGTTTGCAATACTATGACAAGTTATCTTATGAAACCATATTACAAGATATTTCATGAAATCATGTTACAAAGTTATTTCGTGAAATCATGATTACAAGTTATTTCACGAAAATCATGGGCTTCTTAGCCAACTATATCATGTTCATGTTTTTGAGATTGCTTAGTTAACTGAAAGGCTCGGATAGATTGAAACTAGCCATCGTAGGATAAAGGTTGTCGACGAGCGAGCAACACCTTATACGAGCTTTGATCCTTACATGCTATTATTACTAAATCTCATATCCCGGCAAGGTGTGAGTGTTCTACCAGTAGGATGCAAGTACCTAACCATGTTGTCGGTTATACTATAGCATTCCCCACGTTACACGCTTTATATATACAAGTATTTCCATTGATTTCATCGTTTTCGGACTTTACTCACGTTTCATACTCATGTTCAAGTTACATTTAGTTTCGAGTTCATGTCCATGCCTATGTTGTGCCATGTTCTTCATTTCAAGCATAGTTTTACATACTAGTACTATTCACCATGTACTAACGTCCACTTTACTCGGGGCCCGCACTTCACGGTGCAAGTATACGATTTTCGAGAGCATTCACCGCGCCGTAGGATCACCCCGATTATTAGCTTATTGGTGAGCCCCACTCCTCTCGGGGGTTCGACATGGAGTACATATTAGTATTCGGTTTATGGTAGTCCGGGGCCATGTCCGGTAGTTAGTATTCGACATGTTTTAGAGGTTTCATAGATGTATATTAGTTCACGAGTCAGTTATGCTTTCATGTTTGCAGACTATTACGTTTTCACGAATTTTCATGCTATGAGATAATTTCAAGACTTTATTCCGCAATTTATATTTTCATGATTCATTTAAATTGCATCATATAGATTATATTGTCTTGATGCCCGTATTTGACAAGCAAGCCATGAGGTTCGCTCGGACACATGCAAGCAAGGCCCGAGTGCCGTGTTACGCCCAGGCCATGGTTCGGGTCGTGACACAAATTCTTGCCAAGAAATCACTCATTTCTTTTGCCAAAGGTACAACGATAAAATCGTGTGACTACTATTTATTTGGTAAGCAGCATAGAGTCTCATTTCAGACATCGTTTGAAAGAAAATTGAATATGCTTGATTTGGTATATTCTTATGTTTGTGGTCCAATAGAGATAGAATCGATGGGCGGTAACAAATATTTTGTTACTTTTATTGATGATGCTTCACGAAAATTGTGGGTTTATATCTTGAAAACCAAAGATCACGTGTTTCAAGTTTTCCAAAAATTTCATGCTCGGTGGAGAGGCGGACTCGGTCGAAAGCTAAAGCGTCTCCGCAAAGTGATTAACGCTGGCGTGAGTACACTCCCCGTGGAATTTGAAGGGTACTATTCAAGCCATGGGATCAAACATGAAGAACGATTCCGGAACCCCATAACACAGTGTGTGAGAGAATGAATCGCACCATTGTTGAGAAGGTGAGAAGCATCGAGAATGGCTAAACCGCCTAAGTTGTGCAGGTGAAGAAGTTCGCTAGCTTGTTACACGATCGACGGTGAGTCATCACGGCTGGAGTTTGACCTACCAGAAAGAGTTTGGTCCAACAAGGAGGTGTCCTACTCGCATCTGAAGGTGTTCGGTTGCAGAGCTTTTACATGTACCGGGAAGGAGCGAGAGAACAAAGCCGGATGACAAATACGTTCCCCCGCATATTCATCGGATATGGAGATGAAGAGTTTGGGTACGGCGTCAAGGATCTTGTAAAGAAGAAGGTCATCGAAGCGAGAGACGTAGTCTTGAGAAAGTGAAGTTGGAACCGTCGATGATCGAGAGAAGGATAAGAATGGTATAGTCCCCAACCTTGTTACCATTCCTTCTAACCTTCCCAAGAAAAGTGCGAGAAGTACGACCGACGAGGTTGCGAGCAGGAGGAGCAACTTTGACGAGATTCTTTGACGGGGAGCAACTTGGTGAATATGCCGAGCAAGGAGTACCCTACTCGGGAAGAAGAAAACAATCTCAACCTGCGAGCGAGATCGAAAGGCAAAGGGTAGAGTCATCAGTCTCTCGTAGCATGTCCTCATTAGTGATGAGGGGAGTTTTAAAGTACGCGAGGTGCTGTCCCATCCAAAAAAGAGCCGCTGGATAAAAGCCATGAAAGATGGATTCTCTAGAGAAAAATGGCACGTACAAGCTGGTTGAACTTCCAAAGGGTAAAAGATCACTCAAATGCAAGTGGGTCTTTAAGCTCAAAAAAGATGGAAATGGCAAGCTGGTTAGATACAAAGCTCGATTAGTAGTAAAAGGCTTCCAAACGGTAAAGAAAGGTATTGATTTTGACGAAATTTTCTCTTTTGTTGTCAAAATGACTTCTATTCGAACAATTTTAAGCTTAGCGATTGCTTGCTCGGATCTTGAAGTGGAGCAGTTGGACGTGAAAACTGCATTTCTTCACGGAGATTTGGAAGAGGAGATTTATATAGAGCAGCCAGAAGGATTTGAAGTAACAGGAAAGAAACACATGGTGTGCAAATTGAATAAGAGTCTTTATGGGTTGAAGCGAGCACCAAAGTTAGGTACAATAAGTTTGACTCATTCATGAAAAGTCAAACTTACACAAAGACCTATTCTGATCCATGTGTATACTTCAAAAGTTTTTTTGACAACAACTTTATTGTTTTGTTGTTGTATGTGGATGACATGTTAATTGTAGGAGAAGACAAGGAACTGATTGCTAAGTTGAAAGGAGATATTTCTAGGAAATTTGACATGAAGGACTTGGACCAACACAACAAATTTTGGGATGAAGATTGTTCGAGAACAAACAAGTTATAAAGTCGTGGCTATCTCGACGGTACATTGAACGTATACTAGAACGCTTCAACATACGAAGAGTGCTAAACTTGTTAGTACGCCTCTTCGGTCATCTGGGGGGTTGAGCGAGCAGATGTGTCCCGCAAAAAGGAGAGAAGATAGCATGGCTAAAGTTCCTTATTCGTCGGCGGTCGGAAGCTTGATGTACGTAATGGTATACACTAGACTCGGGACATCGTCATGTAGCGGTGTTGTTAGCGGTGTTTCTTGAAAATCTCGAAAAAGAACATTAGGAAGCCAGTCAAGTGGATACTCGAGTACTTGAGAGGTACCAGCGGAGGCTGAGTTTATGTTTTGGAGGATCGGATCTATCTCGACGGGATATACGGATGTAGATATGGCGAGGTGATCTTGATCACGAGAAAATCCACTACCTTTTGGATATCCGTTTACTTTTTAGGGGAGCTATATCATGAGTCGAAGTTGCAAGGTGTCGCCTCGATATCGAGGAAAAGTACATTGCCACCGCCGAAGCCGGCGAGGAGATGATATGGCCGAAACGGTTCCTTCAAAGAGCTTGGATTGCATCGGGGAGGAGTATGTCATCTTGTAGACGGTCAAAGTGCATAGACTTAAGCAAAAACTCCATGTACCATGCAAAGACGAAGCACGTCGATGTAAGATATAACCGATTCGGGAAAAGATGAGGACGAATCTTTACGCAGTCGGACATCCCTACAAGTGAGAATCCTTCAGATATGCTGACCAAGGTGGTACCAAAATACAAGTTCGATCTGTGCAAGGAATTTGTCAGCATGCACTCAAACTAGAAGTCCGGCGTTACCTCCTTGGAGTGAATGGGGATCAAGGGGAGATTGATGAAGTCCATCCCATTTGGTGGTAATTGGCATGTGCCAATTTAGTTGGCTAAAAATTGAACTTGGAGCCAAAGGAAAATACTTGGAGCCAAAGATAAATTCTTGGAGCCAAAGCAGAATTTGTGGATTACAAATTTTGGTCTTTTTTCTTCTTCTTCTTCTTCTTCTTGTTGTTCTTGGAGGGCCGAGTTTGATCTCCTATAAACGGAGAGCCATTCTTCTAGATGGAAGACACGCCAACAAAGAGAGAAAGAAGAATGAGGCATTCACAAATAAGAAAATAATCTGTGAGAAAAAATAGAGAGTGTGAGTGATATTGTAGTGAGGTGGAAAATCTTAAAAGAGGGTAATTTCTTTTGAGTGTGTAGTGGTCTTTGGAGTATTTTACCTAGACCTACAAAGTGTAAAATCCTTGCTATAGTGATATTAGTTGATCCTCTCGGCCTGTGGTGTTTCCCTTTTGGGTTTCCACGTAAACATCTTGGTGTCATTATCGCTTTTTTTTTTATTCTTGTTGATTAACTATATCACGGTGCTACATTATTATTCCACTGTAAATACCGTGAATATTATTTATGTGGCGGGTTTATTCTCAACAAATTCTGGTCAAATTAAGTACACATGTAAAAGGCAAAAAAAAAGAAAAAAAAAGAAGACACATCATTCTATTAATGATTTCATTAATGTATTGTACTACTTTTTAAATGATTGATCTTTATTCGTAATTTTTGTTTGAATTTCAATTTACGTGCCAACATATAGCTTCTCGCCAAGCAATATCCAACTGATAAAGGCAGAAATGACTAAATAGCAAAGGGAGGAATACAGAGACATATACAGGTCCTTTCCTTTTTACAATCTGCTCTTCACTTTCAAAAAATTCTGCTCATCCTTTCAATAAAATTCTCTGCTTTGGTTCCAGTTTTTCTTTCTGAGATGCTCTTAGTTTTTATTCTCTTTTCAGATTTCTTCTACTTTGTATGTGAATCTTCAAGAATTTTTACCCAAGTTCTCAACTTCTACTGATTTCTCCTTCAACTGTTTGCTCAATGTTGTGAGTGTGCTTTGGTGTTGGTTGCTTTCAACTGTCTGCTCTTTTTTCTTGACTTCAGGTTGAATTCTTTTCCTCTTGCTTGGTTTCTCAATTTGAGTTCAGTATTTCTCTGTTATGTGTTTTGTTTTGTTCAGTTCTGTTGAGATTTTCTGTGTTCTTTCTTTCATTTCAAAGGCATTCTGTTATTGCTAAAGGAATTTGGGTTAGTATTTAGGCCTATGTTGTTTTGTACATTTTCTTGCTGGATTTTCACATGCATGTCAATACTAATCAGGATTGCCCTCTGCTGCACCAATGGTGTTTGATGATATGCCTAAATCAACTGATTTTTACTTTCTCTTCTAAAACCCATTTTAGGAATCTCTCATAAAGCCCAACTTTCCCTCTTCAATTTCATCACAATAAATGCGTAAATTCAAGCCTAACAACATTAATCTAACCAATTCCATGCTTAATTTAGCTAAATCCATCAATTATAACTCATCAAGAGAGGCTTAAACCCATTTTTTTTTAATGAAGAAACCATTAAAATCCATTTTCTATCTCAAGTTTCATGAATTTCTACCATGGAATCATGTTAAGGAAAAGGAAATGGAAGAAGATTAGGTTGGAGACTTACCCTCTCTCACAATCTGACTAGAATCACCTCAAATCGCCTCCAAAGTGCTTGGGAGGAATAATATTGGGAATGAGGGAACGAAAAGGGTTTCAACTTAGCATTTATTAGGTTCTGGTCCCGTCACTCAAAAGAGTCGCCATGGCAGTACCGTCGTGGCGGTCCATCCATCGCCATGGTGCAAGATACACATTTCTCAGGATACTGCCACAGCGGGTAAGGCACCACCATAGCAGGTGTAGATCCAATTGCGGAATTACGATTTACCATAAGAACTACATGTACCCAGACACTCACACTCTTATCAAATAGAACTACCCACTTTTGGGTAGATGTAATACATCACACATCGAATTGAGGAACATGTGTCCAGAGAAGAAAAGAAGGCCTTTGATGTTTGTTCACTCTTATATACTTTTTTAAGGGAGATATTCATGATTAGTCGATTTTGATTCTTTGTACTCTTTAGTATTTGATATGCTTTCAGGAAGTAGTCTTGATGCTAATAAATCTTTTACAGTAGCTAGGAAGAATAGACTGCACATATTATTGAAAGAGTTTACTACAATTCTTCATCGTGAATTGATTATGCTGAAGTTTTAATTGTATTTAAGTCTCATTTTAGTAAAGTTCTAGAAAACTGAAGAGTTTAACCTTTTAGGATGGTCTAGCCATGCTCTAAGCATTAATATAAATCCTTGAAGCTTAAAATCTTTTTAGTTATTATATGTTCCTTTATTCCTTTTCAGTATAATACAAAATAATTTATTTGATCGTGTTTCAACTTACTGGATGTCAATAGTTTCTTCACCCGTCGCTGAATTTCTACTCCCACGTTGTACAACTTATAATTTCAACTTTTTCTTGGGTTAATACTTTTATTTGCTTTAGCAATTCGTGACTTTTACGCATTATGTTGACATGGTTCTTGCAGTGCGTGCTATCCTGTCTATATAAGATGTTTCAGGCCAAAAAAAAATTAATTTGGATTACTGCTTTATTACTCGAAGTATTCTCCGTGCAAAATACGTGGTATTTTCGCTGTGCAAGCATACTTTGTGAGATTTACTCATTGTTTAGGTGAATTTATTTTACAAGTTTTATTTATTAATTAGACTTTATTTTTAATCACAACTGTAAGATCTTCTTTTCTTTTATCTAAATAATTATGGTCTACCAATGTCCTCGAGTGGTCCTGGTTGCTGGGAGCTTTCCAATTGGCTCTACCAGCACTTCTCGGAGTGCTGAGTGACGATAAGAATATATGTTGTGATTAAGATATTCAGAATACACATCCAGATAAAGTATTCCAAGTGCTTGCAGGACCTACATTTCAGCGAGTAAGCATCAAGGGATTCTTATATTCTAATATCTTAATACAGCGATGTAACATGAAAATGAATTTTAAAGAGGGACACACACAAGTAATGCATATTCTGAATCTGGCAAAGAAAGTAACTGTGAATGCTTAACTGTTTCACAACAGCTTGACAAAGTTCATGAAGTTGTACATGCATGTTGTGAATATGACATTATTGTTCCATGGACACACAACAAATCATGAAGATCTTGCATTGGAGGCTCAGAAAGAAAGTAAGTCAATACTGCTCTATGGTCTCTCTGTCTACTATATAGAAATGGGAGTTGGGTGTGGGACGACCACTGCACTTCTCTATTGCACCAAAAATAATAAAAATTGAACAAGAGAGATTGCAGAGGTAATTAATTTGGTCATTTAAAAAAGGTAAACATGTGCTGACATGTGTCCCTGTTGTGTATAAATAGCGAGCACGTGTCCTGTAGTAATTATACCTACACGTCATAGTTTTTACTTAGCTACTTAGTAAAATGTGTTTGACTATTCCGACTATCCCTTACCCTTACATATTGTGTCTATTCTTTCCCTAATTTTGTTCTGCTTTTCGCTGGTTCTTTTTGAAGCTCAGATAGACTCGGTAATTTCATCATCGGTGATTAAATTTTCTGAGTTCAACTCCAAAATAGGTTTTTGAGGTATATTCTTTTGCTGATTGTTCAAATTTAGCGAAGTTTTATTTTCTTATAAATGTGAATGTTAATTTTATTGCTTCACCCAATTTGCTTCTTTGTCTGAGTGAGTCTCCATTTTCGGTCTTCCTCCCTTTTTCTTGACGCTAAAAGAAAGAAGAGAACAGAGGGAGAGCGTAGATTCTTTTGATCATGACGATGCACCTTTCAAATGGTTGCACAAATTGCTGATAACTTCCTAAAGTCGTCCCTTGCAGGTTCTCTCTCCCTAAAACATATGCATTCTAATTTTGCTTTTTTAGCTTAATCAATTTATCATCATATCTAAATCTCAACATACATTTCTATAATATGTGGACACACACGTTACTTTTTAAATGAGGTATTATGTACAATCAATAACCAAAAAACTTATAGCATTAAAAACTGCAAATCTTATTAAATTAGTAATATAGCCATGAAACAGTACATCGATTTTTCACAATATTAGGGCTGTTATTTGGATGTGTTATCATAATTTTTGCCAGCTGGTTGTGCCATTTAAGTATTCAGGAGTGCTTGATTTCTTTTTGGTTATTCCGAGATCCTCAGAAGATTTACATTACATGCATCCATTTTGGCTCTTTGATAGAAAATCCTTAACTTGCAATAAAATGAAAATGATTTATAAGGAAAGCAATATTGGCCCAAAAGGAGAATGGTTTGATTTATATAGTTCACTCTAACTTTGTACCGTGTTGAAGCTTAGTTGGTTCTTTCCATTTTGGAATTTTTAACAGATATGATTCATAACCGACTCTAACGGCTATTTGAGCTTACAACCTAAGAAGCGAGTTTCATGACATTAGGGATAGAGTATGCTATATTCTTTCCAGTCATACAAAATTTAATTATGGAACTTTAATATACTGTTGTATTTTACAGGATTGATCATCGGCCAGATAATTGTAGTTATTAAATAATGGTGTAAAAATGATTGGAGAAGAGCTTCTTAACAGGGGAGGGAGTTTCATGTTCTTTTTTTTTGCTTTTTGGTCGATAGAGAAAGTGTATTAATTTATGCACCCAAATTCTAGGATAATCCAAGTGATATAAAGGAGTCATCATTTGTCATTTAATATGTTTTTAGTTTCTTTTTTAATTTTTTTCAGTGAGACACTCTGTAAGGATAAGGATCATGTAAGCAGATCCTGTAAGCTGGTTGTCTTCGTCAGTTACAACTTACAAGGATGGGATGAGATTGAGAAAGAAGTTGAAAGAAAGATCAAGTAAATCACCTTTTCATTTATAGCATCTTAGTTGTGTATTCACAATTGCCTTAGTACACTCATTCTTCAACAGGCATGCTGTTAGTCAGAACATGAGTTGTAATGCTGGGGTGCTTACAATTTCATGTTCTATTCACTAACCTAGATTCTCCTTCAAGTTCAAGCAAGGTCCACTTATGTTAAAGAATATTAGATTACATAAGCAAGGTCATTTACCATACTGTAATTGGCTGAATCTTGGTACTACAACACTGCTCTGTTTTTTCTGTTTTGATCTCTCTAACTTAACTCAGTGGCGGAGCCACAGCCCGACAAGGGTTTTCCGAACACCCTTCGCCGAAAAATTATACCGTATAGACATGTCAATTATTATGTATTACAGACATATATTACATATTATACAAATCATATGAATTTGAACACCCTTGCCACTGACTTGACTGTTCTCTTTCTATTCTATTTACTCTTTACATGACGTAAGTTTTGCACGAATTTATAAATTTATTCCAAATGAATTTATTAGATACGTAACTGCTATTACAAGTAAAAGTGCATGGAGCAGTAACATTTATTTATATGATGTAGGAGAAGCAAGCAGGTAAAAAGAATTTTGAATGCCAAAAGCTATCATAATGAGATGTGTGTTTTTAACTGTATGTTGTGGTCATATTTTTATCCGTCTCCTTTTGTAATCTGAAGGATTGAAAATGAGGCTAATGATTGATTACACAAAAAGAGAACCCATGAAGTTAAAAATGTAACATTTAAGGCTAGAAAATTAAATCTGCTGTCATTTTACTTTTGTTTTTAGACCTGCTGTATAATTTCATAAAGTACTCGAATGGTTATGCAAATGCAGACTTCAATGTGACTAAAGTAGTATTATTTTACTGATGGGAGTTAATTATTGAACGAAATTTTGCTTCATAGTTAAAGCGCACCAGTAAAAGAAGTTATGGCATAAGAGATTAGGCCACCCGACTTGAACATAAGTTTCAAATAAGTAGCCATCTTTGTAATACTATACACAGGAAGGAGATGAAAGTGGAGATCAAAAAGACAATCACAGAAATAGGGTCACCAGTCACCTCTTCCTGTCCATTGTATGATATTTTAGTTCAATGCTTTTCTCCATTCTTTTTACGCGCCTTAGTTGAAGATCTCCCTTAAAATTTAATTCTATGTGTGTGTCATACCTGGAACCTAGCAACATCTTTTGACAACATAGCATCCTAAAGTACCCTGCATTTTATACTGCTTACTATTGTGATTTACTTGCCATAGAGAAAATGGAGTTCTTAGCTTTACTATTATTAACTTGGTTACTTACACTTTGAAAAATGAAGTTTTAAGCTTTCACCAGTTATGTACATGGTGTTAACATTTTGAGTCTCTATTTGCTTTCTTCATTGAGAAATGTAGAAAAGATATCTGAAATAGCTGCTGCGACAATCGCGGTAAGTTTATCAAACAATGACATGTTAGTTTACTCGAATCACTAGCCAAACCAATTAAGATGCTGACACATTTTCCTCTAATCTTTCATTTAAAACAGTCTACAAGTTTGCAATTAACTACGAGAGAACTCTCTAATTTCCATTTTGGCACTTCTCTCAATTTCAGGCTTCTTTAGTTGATGATTGGTGTTTACTTGATTTTTGAAGGTATTTCAATATCTCCCTGTATGTGGTTTCTGTGATGGCAAAAGTTGGCTACTAAGCTGGGTATTGTAGCTCCAGCACATTTGATATGATGAATCAAGCAACACTTTGGATTTTGAAACTCCCAAATGGAGTTATGTGTCATTAGAGATAGAAGATGTAAATGAGCTGTCAAAGTTGAAAAGGGATTGTCAAAGGATGACAGGGCGCAAAAATTGGGCTCTGTAAAATTTGCTAAAACCTGTAAGCTCTTGAAATCTTTTTTTAATCTGTCCTCCTACGTAGCAGTAGATCTCTTGATATTCGTTTAAGGCTCTTCATTCCCGATACTGGCTGCTGATATAAATTACCTCTATCTCAACCGCTTGCTGGTTATTTGAGTTTTATGGCACTCAATTACGTCTGTTCCTCTCTTTTATGATTGAAGGTATTGAGAGTGGTAAATCAAACTTATTAGAACCTGTATGCCACTTAGGCCATTGCCTTAACAAATATATGAGGACCCAAGATTTGAGAATAGTGCGGGCATTCACTACTGTTCCGTGGCTACAAAAACGTCGGGGAAAACATTTTTGCTCATGCTGAACTGGGGAATCGACTTTTAGCACCGGTAATCAAACTAGAGTTGATTATGTGGTGCAAGGGAAGATTAATTCTTATAGTATTTCTCTTGTCGTTAACAGATTGGAGAGGTCTCTCATGCAGGTTAGTTTTGGAGTTAAAATGCACTTTTCCATTCTAATTTCTGCAAATACTTGATAATAAGATATCTTGCTTGGCTTTTTCCTGTCATTTGACAGGTTCTAATACCTATCTCAAGGAGTTTAGAAGGAAAATAAAGAGGAAGCTCATTATACACATCAGGGTAAATGATCGATCTATCAAGTGAAGGCTAAGTTTGTCTCATGGAAGATGAGAGTATTTACTGCTCTTGATGGCTGGTTAAATAATAATATTGTTCTGAAGGTGCCCGATAGTTCGTCTCTCTTTAAGAAGACATCTGAAAGCTGCTTTTGGTTTCACATTTCTGGTAAATGTATTATTGTAGATGCAAAAATTATTTCTTTAATCACAAAAAGTTTAGAGAATGCTAGCTATTGGGAAAAGCTATAAATATTTCTTTTTGTAGTTTATTCCCTATACTATGTTACTTTTAACTTAACTATAACTGGTGAACATAAATCTATTGGAGCCTTTACGCTTATATTATATGAATCAAAGAATCATAATGTCCATTGTAGTGAAAGCACTACCAATGGTGTTGAGTTCATATGTAGCAGTTAGACGAGATTTCAATCTATGAAGCTGATTTTGGTTGGCGAGGCCTTCTTTGGGTTAGCTCTGTTGAAAGGCAAATGTGATTCAGTTGAAGACATGTCCAAGCATGAACATGACACAGACATCTGGAATTTTCATTCCTTGTGTTATATCATATTAATATCGTTAAGTTGAAGGAATAAAAATCCACGGCCAGCATTGATGTGTAGATCTTAGTATTGGGCCCGTGCGCATCTCTATCGAGTGATAATAGAAAAATAAGTGACATCACAAATGTTTGCACTGTAATATCAGGCTATCCTATACGTTGTAGCAGGTAACTTGTCTTATTTTCGAGATTACATATCCTTCATTTTAAAGAAGCTTGTAGATATACTTTGGATGACATGTTAGACTTATATAACTTAAATTCAATAAAAATAGACCTATATATAACTTAAATTCAGTAAAAATAAGTATATATAAGGTGAGAATACATATATATGACCTTACGTTATAAAGAACTGAAATAGCTCTGATGCGGTTCAAAGACCATGCATTTTTGTCATGATTAACACAAAGGGCAATAATTCCACACTCCAAGCTTGCCATGAAGCACATCAAAGTTGTACTGGTGTATGGAGCTGCATACCTTTCGTTCACTCTCGGCTAACCCCAAAATAACATTAAGAACAGAAAAAAAAACATGAGAAAATTATCTAAACAAAAATAGGACTGAAAAACTGTATAATTAAAGAAGATTGAGATGCCAAAAATATTACTTGTATGATTAGCCATAAAGAGTAAACAATAGAGCTGATTATGACCATAAAGGGCCCCAAGAAGAAGTTACCATGGCTGTTATTAGCCTCAATATTTTTGCTTGTATGATCTGAATATTTCCAGTGAATCTTCAATTGTCCAATAACCACTTTCCCGTGATATAATGACAGCAACATAGCTCCACAAATGCACAATAGTGTCCCCGTCACCTTGGCTTGCCCTGCTTTAGTTCTCAGCCCTACCTTTTCAAGCCTTGATAAAATAAAACCTTTTAAAATTAGACGTATTTTTCAAATTTTCATATTTGCTCAAAGGAGTATAAAAACTGGATTTAAATAAAAGAAATGCAATTGACTTGTTATGACGTTATTACTTAATCACTTTTCGAGGTTACTAATGATCAATGGAGTACTTATTAAAGAAAGATACGAATAATAAAAAAATTTAAGAGCCTGTTTAAGTGATTTGATTGTGTAAAATTACCTTGATAGAACGGCAAGAAGGAAGTTAGCGAGGGCAGTTGTAATAGTTGCTGTGGAATTCTTTAATCCGATAAGATATGTCATTTGCATTCCAGATACCCTGAAAATTATACTCCAGTAAGTCTTATCGAATTTTTGTCTTTATGTGATTTGTTTCAAAAGTTTTGACCATATTGTGAAAACAAGGAATAATATAGATGGTGGAAAGTGATTGCTTACCCGAAAATAGAACACAAGAAAATTAGGAAAAGTGTTGACTCTGTCAATTTAAGTCTTGTTTCCCTGTGGTGAAACACGAAATGTTCAGTAATCCTGAAAATACAATATTTATATATATTTATTATTTAATTTGATATTTCTAGTCTAGGATTACAAAAGATGGAACAAAGAAAAGGACAAGCATTCTGAAATCACACCAATAGATATAAAGTACAGGTTACACAAGCTTTTATTGGTAAAAGAAATACTCCCCCGTCTCAAATTATTGTCGTGTTTATCAGAAATAGTTATCTCAAATTATCTGTCGTTTTAAAAGTTTAAGGCACAATTAATTATTTTTTCTCCAATTTACCCTTAGTAGAATTTTGATATTAACGGAGATGACACATGAAAAAGAAAGAAACATCTATCACTTCCTTCAGATTTTACTTATCCATTTGGAATTTTCACAACCGTTTAAGAAATAATAAATGAAGTGCATAATTTACCAATGTGCCCATATTAATTAGTACATATTTTTATTGGATTTAAAAAATGATTTGAAGTGAGTAATTAATACAATGGGTAAAACAGGAAAAATAAAATTGTATTCTCTTGATATGTTAAAAGTGACAAGTAAAAGTGAAAATCTATTTTTGGAACACTGGACAAGTAATAGTGAAGGGAAAGAGTAGATAGAGATTATTAACTTAGACATAAATAAGGATAAAAGTAGTCAAATATCCCTTTTAATTAATATTTCTTAAAGGGCGTGTAAAATTTTAAAAAAAAAAATTGAGACGGAGGGAGTAGTATAAAGAAACTGGTGGGGGCGGTGACTCGACGGCACCAAAAAACAGACTTAAAAAATGAAGAAAAAGGGGGCATTACTGGAAAAGCTTCTTATATTGCACAAATTTCTGATGTCATCAGGAAAAATATGGAAAGAGAAGCTCCCTTTAAGCCTTTAATAAAAGTTCCTTGTTCGCAAAGAAGCTTTGATATATGAAAAGAAAACACTCTACTTTGGAAGATTCAGTGGATTTTATAATGATTCACTAATTATGTGTACTTTTTCCCAGAAGATCATAAAAGTAACATAGATCAGTAAATAAAATAAATATATATTGATAAGAGATTTTTATATAATCATTTTTTTTAATCTAAATTGTATTTGACCATAAGAAATCATTTAATTACAAGAAAGGGATATTGTAAAAGCTAAGCTACTAGACTATTATATTTTTATTCTACTTCTTGCATGTGGTCGTGTGCATTGCGCAGCTGTATGCATGTGCTGAAGCCTGACTATTGTCTCAAAAACGATTCTAAAGTCTGAGAATTTGACTTATTTAGAATTTGATGTGAACATTACATTTTGAATGTTTTCAATTTATTAGAATACGAATTCCCTTTTTTAGAAAGTAAGTAACAAGTGTTTTAAACTATGATTAGTTTATGAGTTAAGTTCTATGTGCATTAACAATGTAAAAAATATTTACATAAGTAGTTACAGGTAAAAACATTTTGATAAATATTGATAATAAATCTGATGAAATGATGGCAACTAGCCTGCTATCAGATGTTAAAATTCGATAATAGTGTAAAATCTTTATGTTGTAGGTATATACAACTTAATTCTTAGTTAATTTATATCCTTATGTTACTTTGCAAGTGTTAGCTTAATCAGTTTTTAGAGTAAATTAAAAATGGACTCATTTTAAAAGTTTATTCTGAGATCCAAAATAGCATGTTGCAATTTTTTCCATTTCAAGACAATAAAAATACTTATAATTTTTTTTCCCATGTCGATCTTATGAAGCAATAAGAAAAGGTGAAACTGTATAAAATCGAGAAATTAGTATCTCTACTTGATCAGACTATCGTTCAATAAATTATCATCCGATTTGGTAAAATAAGTGAGATAACTTGTATCACGAGAACTAAACGAAACTGCAGAAATCATGATATTAGAAACATAAATATTGAGTACTTAAGATTACCTCTCGAAGAAATAAGCAAAGGGTGCAATAGAAATAGTTGCAACAATCTGGCGATAAGACAAGTGGATATATGGGTTCATCCCATCATCCATTATAACCTTGGATATGATAGCTGTTCCAGCAGCACCTAATTGCACCAGCACCATCAGAAACAAAGGCAATAAATCTTCTTTGCCCATTTTAATATCCAATCAATTTCCTCAAACAAGAAAAAGAGTAGGTTTACAAGAAACTATGGTATATACATGACAATGTTGTATACTTAGTTTTAAAGAGAGAAGTATGGGGTAGGGTGTCGAAGGTGACTGGGCATACATAGTGATTGACTGATGAGTAGCTAGAAGTATGAGTTTTTATAGATGATAAACAATTAGGAAAGACATGTGTAGCTACAAAGATGGGAGCTTTAGTTTGTTAGATGAATAAAACAGCAGGCAAACAAGAAAAACATGTGCACTCATTGAAGGAAAGTTTGAATATTCAATTCGTAAGTTTTAGACTGGCTTTTCATCAATTAGTTTATTAGTACATTTTTTTAACACTCAAACCAAAGAACCAATCAATGGGAAAAGTTAAAGTTAAACAGATGTACTAGTTGTTATATGGGTTCGGCACATCTAATTCATGTCATTAGCTGATGCAAGCACGTATATTTCAGTGCTCACTTTCAGCAAGCATGCATATATAATCCGGTATTGCCTATTTCCTACTCCCTCCATCCCAAACTAAATGAATTTTTGGGGATTCGAGACACCACATAAGAAAGCTAATTAAACATATTAATTAAAGGATATTTTGTCAATATTATCCTTTTGCTTCTTTGCGAACATTTCTTAAAACTAAAGGTAATCATTAATGATATGAATAATTTTGAAAATAATTAATTAATACATTTTTGGATTTTGAAAAATTCATTCATTTTGTACCATAAAAAAGTGTAAAATTTATTTAAATTGGAATGGAGGTATCTTTCTGTGAATCGTGACTTATTTAATGGGCCATAGAAGGGTGAGGTTAATAGGCCCATAAACAATGGAGTAATATTCTAACCAATTCCATGTAAGACTTGCACTTATGTGTCAATTTCCCAAGATTCTAACGCACTTGATGAGCACAAATTTGATGAAGGTAAATACTTACAATCACTATGTCTTTACATCAAATCAATTTAATTTACCAATATTAAGTGTTTAATAAAGTAATAACATTTACTACATTAATTACCATGGTAAGTTTGTACATTGCTAAGGCCCTGCTCTGTTTCGTTGTGTTGGTCCAGCCAATTTGTGTCATATGCTACTCATTCTAATCACAGATCAGGCTCAAAAAAGTCTTCTGGGCTTTTGTAATTTCTCTTACATTCCGTCAAATGTCATATGGGTCAAATTGCATTGGGTTGGACCAATTGGGAGAATATAGTGCTGGAATCATGATTAGATATGTATAACAGAAGAGGGCCGACTGCTTTGGGCAGGCCCATTCTGTACGTTTTGGGCCGCATTTACTTTCTTATCACAGAATTTTGCTCAAACAATGTTTTCAATCAAGATTTTATGCTATGAACTTACTTCTCCTAATAACTTAACTCCTAGCACTCCTAGCTCTAAAGCATTGATTTTGCATTTTGTATTTTCATGTGATTTCGACCCAATGAGTGAGTTGACAAGGTAACTGTTGTGAATCAGGTTGATTCTGTAAGGGTCTACGGGATAGAAGTGATAAATAAGACTGATCCAATTAAGATTATTGAGATAAGTAAAATGCTGGAGAGTTTTATTTGAGATTGAGCTGAATTAGTAATGGGTTAAAAAGCACTATGGGTTTGAAAGAACAAGGTATGCCTATTGTGATAGGCAGTGTTCTCTCTCTCATCTATATTCTATACTCTTATTTCCTCATCCCAACTCTATAGCAGTCTAATCTGCATCCCCTATCTTCTTAGCTTCTGTTGATCAATTTAGTTACTATATCATTACTAAATACTACCTTGTAATTCCAGTTTAGTGTTCAATATAAATAGTCAGTTCTAATGAATTCGAGTTGTCTACTTTCAATTTCTTACGGTAACAATGAATATGATAGTTATTTTGCCTCGCGTCGTGTTTGAATCATAATCTTGTGTATTGTATGTAATCACTACAAAAAAAGTCCTTTTTGTCCACTGAAAAATGTTCACTGGCTATTTCCCACTGAATATAAGTAGGAAACACCTAAATAGTACTTTAGTGTTTTCACACAGAAAAATTAAGAAGTATCCCAGCATTTCAATGGGAACCTGTTTTCACCATGTGTTTTCCCAGTGAACTGGTTCGGTGGGAATAGGTGGAAAAATCATGTTTTATAGCACAAATTTCCCACCGAATATCGATGAGAAAAATCTCTATTTCTAATAGTGAATTGTATCCAAAATACTATCACTTTGAACATTTCATGCAGAGAAGAGAAAAGAAAAACTTAAGGAGCAATATGCATAAATCATAATCATGGTCCGCCAACTAGAACCCAAGCACCACCTATAAATTGTTAGCCGCTCTTTTTATCATTTAATCATCATGAAAAGGGGGAAAAAGAGCAAAAGACTCCTCTCCTCCGAAAATATGATGATTCTAGTAACAACAACAACAACAAGAAAAGTCATAATAAAGACAAAGTAAATTAAAACGAAAAGTTAGAGAAGGGCTACCCTCTTCCGAGGGAGTCCACAACTTAACCAAAAAGTGACTAAAGGTACCAAAATAACCCAGAAAAAAAAAGTGACCGAACTAATCTTTGCGCACTAAATTAGTGTGCAATAGGACAAAACTGCACTAATTTAATTCGCAAAGGGTAGTATTTTTTTCCACACAATTTTAAAGCTCTCAAATTCATATTTTTTTAATACTTTGACGCAAGATAAGTCATGTTTCAAAACTCCGAAATATTAATATTTTATATAGAATTTGATATCTTTTTTTGCGGACAACAATATCGGCTCATTACGTCAAGTTTACCTAAACTTTTGGATAGTCGTGTTAGGGGTTGCAAAGTGCCCCGAAGTAAGTTTTTGTTTGTATGAATCTTGTTATGTTTAGGTTTAAGTCTTTTATTTTATAAGGTTTTGTTTTAAGTGTTTTATTTTTTAGTCAAGGCATTACTTTTTTCCAAATGTACAAATAAAAATATTATATTAAAAAATAATTCATCCAATACGAAAGGTTCAAAACAATTCATTGCAATAACCAAATAATACATCATTATTTACAATAACAAAATATTTAAAACAATACGTCAAGTACGGGAGGCTCTTTTACTACAAGACGTACTTGCACCGCCACGGCCTCGTAGGCTACACAAAAGCTTATCATGGCCAAACTCCTTACACGTAGAGCATCTACGAGAGTATATCCTATCATTGACATCCATTTAATTGTGAATCGGAGTTCGTGCGTTAACCCGAATTTTACGGATATACTCCTTGCTAGCAACCATTGAAAATGACTCGTTTGGCCAATAAGCATAATCACCAAGTGGGTAAAAGCGGACGGCATACGCTTTAGAGTAACTTTTGACGTTGTATTCCGATGCCACATAACTTGATACCCTTTTTCCCATTGACTCAAAACATTTGACGCATGAGAACACGGCATGTGGTATGTTTGCCACTTACCACAACTGCACGTTTTCGTGCCCTCATAAACGGTATGTATGTTTCCTCCCTTACCCTGGTAATAACCTGTTCTAACTTCATACACACATTCAACCAGGCTATACTCGGTCATCTTGTGTAGCTGATATTTTTGCCTGTGATGCTCCATCGTTTTTAAAGGTTTTGGCATCCATCTCCCACCCTCTGCTAATATGGCTCTGGCTTGCTTGGTTCTTGTCACAAACTACTCCACAACTTGCATGAAAGTCATTCTTACCATTTCAGTAAGGGGTAGTCCCTGAGCAGATTTTAACAAACCGTTGAATAACTCCGAGCTGTTTGTTGTAAGAATCCCTCATCTCCTGCCTTCATCAGCATGTAACGTCCATTTTTCAATTTTGATTTTCTTCAACCAAGAATATGCTTCTAGACTCACTGCCTTGATCGTCTCCATCCTCACACGCCATTTTTTTTGTTGATGCTCCATCGCAGCCGCCCACATCAATTTGTTGAGTGTGCCATTTCCAAACTTCGTTTGAAAATTTGCCTTAATGTGCCTTAAACAATAGCGATAGTAAGCAAAGGGAGGTTGCCACCCCTCCAAAGTAGACATGTTGTGCATTATGCCTTGATGTCGATCAGATAGCACTCATATGCCCATACGATCCTTAATAATATATTGCCTCAAATATGTCAAAAACATCCACATGTGTCGTTGCTCTCGTTAGCGGCAATTGCGAAAGCAAGAGGGAATGTCGACCCATTGGCATCCATTCCTACTGCAATCAGTAGCTTGATGTCGTATACACCATATACATGCATGCCATATATGGATATGACTTGCCGACAGTGAGCAAAACCATCAATAGATGGTTCGAATGCCCAAAACACATAGTTGAAAATATTACCGGCCAGAAACCTCCACTCTACAACAGTTCCATCATTGAATTTTTGAGCCGCCATATACCTCGCAATGTCTTGAAAGAGCCCTCCCAATTTCCATAAATCATCTCAAACGCGCGTCTCTGCCCAAGATATTCCTTTCTCTTGCTTAGTGTTTTTGAATGTACTATCTTAACGTTCCTAATGCAATCTTTGATGGGGATCCTGCACAAGTTTAAACAAACAACACTTAGCAATGACAATTTAATTGATGTAAGAATTATAATGAACTAGGTCGAATAGGTTTCTTTGGGGTTTCGGCAAAGTCTTTAAGTATCACTTGAGCAATCATATTTATATTTAAATTAAAATGATCTGCTTGATTCTCTCTCATATCACAAGTGTGACGTTTGTGGAATTTTGTGATAACCCACATACCATCGGGCTTTTCAATTCCCCGAAGCATCTACGCACAGTCTTGTATTGTCATCTACAAACTAGTCTCCATATTTTTCTAGTTGAATCATCAAGCCTATACTCCCGAATTTCCTTGTAACAATAAATTTTGATTGACCTTTGCAATGCCTTTTTTATCCGATCACCATCCATTTTTCAAGGTAGCAATCATCTTTTATAAGATCAGCTAATTCTTTCCACATTTTTTGACGACATTGATCATCTTCTCTGGTGAAGACAAAGATATCAGCACGACCTTTAAGATTGTCTAGTTATGGAATATTGTCAAAATTCCATTGCATTGGGCTTTCGGGAGTTGGGTTTTGCGGCAGCAGACTTTTCATCAATGCTATTAAATTTGCTTGCTGCCTACCAGATTGAACATCGACCTCTTCGTCTTCATCATCATCATCGATTTCTTCTGCATTATTCAGTTTGCTATCACTTGATGATGTCTCACAATAATTTGGATAATCATCACCATGTAAGAAAGGTCTCTTCCTACACGAAAAGTAACATATTTTAAATATCAACCTCAAATATACATGGATTATTTAATATCAAGGTGATGAACCTACCGATATTGATCTATATTGACATGGTTTGGAGAAAGATCATCTCCATTGAAATGAGTGGATTGCCCAAAATCATCATTTGGTACCGCTGGCGAGTTTTGTGAATAATTTTAAACTCCACCGAACTGAGAGTTTTGCCCAATATTACTCATATCAGGTGTGTAACCCCTACAAAGATACCAAAAATGGATATTTACCAATAAGTAAAATAAACACGTGCTACTACACAAAATAATAATTTAAAAACGAATATTTTCCAATTTTCAGTGTAAGTTTGATTAAATTGCTGGCTTAGAGTTTCCAGCGGGACTTGACCACTCAAAATGTGTCCATAAGAACTAAAGTCCCCATAAGTGTTATCATGAGTAGGCTGGACCTGAGGGACTTCTTCAGGTATCTTTTCTATATACATTTCAAGAACATAAATGGCGACTAAATCCCTATATTCTTCAGGCGCCCTCAAATACTCCCTCAAAGAGTCATCATCATTGATATTCCACACACCATAAAGCACTAAGCCTTGTGAAACGCTGTGTGGATATCTGCCAATTACAGATAATCCATACTCTGTGGGATCAAAGTTCATTTTTTTATGTAGGTAAGTGACTAATGTTTCGTAATTTAAGGTTGTTGAAAACTTTACATGGGCTTTTGGTTTGATACTATAACGAATGGTATTATTGTCATCAAGTATATCTCCATCCCAAAATAGAGAAACCTTAACGGTTAAAGAAGGAGAAGACATTTTTTCTTTGAAGTTTTAGTTTTTTCAAGAACTTAAAAGACTTACTTATGAAATGGATGAGTTTTTACCTGATCCAACATTCATATTAAATAGGCAAAATATGAGCATAAAAGTGAACATTTTAAAAAGGTTGGAACCCTATTGCGCATGAAAATGTTGCGCAATAGGATAAGATATTTGAAATAATGCAGCATTGTGTTGTCACATCAAGCAAAGTGTGTCATAAAAAGCGGTCAATAATACAACATTGTGTTGTCATCTCAAGGCTCGTATATTGCGGATTTAAATGTTGCAAAGCGTGTCATAAAAAAGTTAGTGTGTCATAAAAAGTTGCGCAGTACAAGTTAGTGTCATAAAAAGCGGACAAAGAATGTAGTATTGTGTTGTCATATCAAGCATAGTGTGTCATAAAAAGCGGACAAGCATAGTGTGTCATCTATGGCTCATATATTACGCATTTAAATGTTGCGCAATACAAGTTAGTGTCATAAAAAGCGGTCAAATAATGGAGTATTGTGTTGTCACATCAAGCAAAGTGTGTCATAAAAAGCGGACAAGCATAGTGTGTCATCTATGGCTCATATATTACGCATTTAAATATTATGCAATACAAGTTAGTGTCATAAAAAAAAAGCATTGCAAATAATGGAGTGTTGTATTATCACATCAAGCATAGCTAGTGTCATAAAAAAGACAAATAATGCGGATTGACATCAAGCATGCGTGTCATCTATGTGTGTGTCTCATATATCGCGCGATTTAAATGTTGCGCAATACAAGTTAATGTCATAAAAGCGGACAAATAATGCAAAAGATCGTGTTGTTACATCAAGCATGTCATGTGTCATAAAAATGTTGACAATATAAGTTCGTTGTCATCTATGGCTAATATATATTTTGCATTTAAATGCATTCACGAATACAAGTTAGTGTCTATTACATGCGGTCAAATAATGTAAATGGGTAGGACATGGGGATGATGATTTTAAATCAAATCAAGCATGTCATTCTGAGAGAAAACTCTTATTTTGAACAAAACTTGCATTTAAATGTCGCAGGTCAATGCCTCTGAATACAAGTTTCTCTTGTCAAATCAATCGGAGGACGTTGTAGTATATAACATGATTGACGAACAACTAGCATTCACATTAAAAAACGAGTTATCATGTCATTGTATACCCAATTATATCGATATTGTTATTTACAACATATTCTATTACATGTTTTACCCCACAAGACATATTCGAAACAACGGGTAGGACATGATGGGAATTAGATGATGATTTTAAATACTCAAATAACCCAAACAATGCATTCACTTTTGCGACAATACAATAACACGAGAGCGGGTTACGCCAAGAATAGGCATCGGCGTGTCGAATCGGAACGTCCGCACTTAAACAAAACTCGAGGTCATTAGGGCTTAAACGCTCAAAAAACATGCTATGTCAATGCCTCGCGAAACTCCACAAAGGATTAGAAAAGATTTTGCAACATAATGCTAGCAAGAAAGAGAACTAAAGTTGGCCGAAAATACGTTCATCTAAGGGTAGAAAATTAATATGGAAAAAAGATATGGTTACGTAAAATTCGCATCCGAGGACGATAGCGAGATTCATACGATGTGAGACGTCTTAGATTTTGGGTAATTTAAGATTAATATTTTTTTATAATAAAGTAAGTCACCAATTTGCATAATGTTTAATTTGGGTTTGGGTTTCTATCTATATAATTTAAGCCTTTCATTTGTTATTACATAAAAAGTACAACATATTCAATTTCGAGTAAAATAATGTAGATTAGTATTTATTCCTTTCAAAGGATTCGAATAATAAAAACAATAGTACATAAAAATAACAAAATAAATAGAAAATACCAAGAAATTTTCTTGATAAACAATGATTCCAACAACATAGCACAATTTGAATCTTCCAAAATTTATAGAGCATAATGATGACTTTTCGCGTGAAATATTCTAAGGTTATCCACGAGAAATTTTTCTTTGTGGGTTACGCCGAGAATCAATCACATCGGCATGCCGAATCAAAACGTTCGTTCGTGACTTGAAAATCTCAATGGTCAAATCCTATCAATAAGGTACTCAATAACCATGTTTTATCCTCGAATGCTATCTTCCCAATGAAAATCCCGAGCAACCGCCATGCCATATAAAGGATTAGAAAAGAAAACAACATAATGCTAGCAAGACGTGAAAAAGATTTAAAGCCTAAAAATTATAAAAAGAACAAGATCATCAACAAGTAGAAAATTAACATCTACAATAACGAAAAAAATATGTCTTAAGAAACTCAAAATATTGTTTCAAAACGACACATGACTTTTGTTCCGATGATGGCGGGGGTTATTTTGGTTCAGTATCTTTTAGATTTTGGGTAATTTAAGTTTCGAAGACTCTTGGTAAAATGCGGTTAATTTGTATTTTTAGTTTATGATGAAGTCACCAATTTGAATATTTTTAGTATGTTTTTAATTTGCTTTGATTGTTATAGTCTATTATTAATTTAAATAATCTTCTTAGAGTTAATAATACATAAAAAGTTCAACAATTAACAATTTAAAAATAAAATAATATAAATTAGTACGTAAAGGGTGAGGATTACATAATAAATGAAAACGTGCAACTAGTAAAAACAAAGTACATAAAAATAACAAAACAAATAGAAAATACATAGAAACATTAAACTTAATAAACAAAATACATAGAAATAATAAACAACAACAACATAGCACAAATAATCTTTCAAAATTTGTCTAACCATCCAATATTTTCTTTCAAAGCATTTTTTTCATAGTTGAGATTCTTTCTCCAGGTTAGCCATAAATTTTGAGAAACTTTGTTTTTTTGATTCTTTTAGCAAGACCTCCAAAAGGTCAATCATTTCTTTAGCTTGCATAAGCTTAAATTTAAGTCAAACTTCTTCATCACAATCCCGAGATAACACAAGTTGATTCTATCAACAAGTGGCTTTTTAATCTTTGCCGCCACCGTTTTATCCATCACATTGTGAATATATCTTCCCAACGAAAATATTTGCAACCGCCCATATCCTATAAACATTACAAGAAAATCAAGCTTTTAAAAGAAAATATGTAGATAATGTGAAAAAAAAATTTAAAGCCTAAAAAATTATAAAAACACTTACTGCACTTTACAACGCCTTTGAAAAAGGCCTCCGATTATCTTTCCTTGATGTTTTTAGATTACAATAACGACCACATTCACAAACATCGGGATCTATAGCAAAATTCGACGTTTCAAAGCTTTCCGATACTTGGTGATTTTGGGTTTGGGGGGCGGGAGAGAGGGGGAAAGGAGGCTAAAGTATGTTGAAAAGTGAAAATAGAAGGTGAAGAAGAGTAACTTCGAAAAATGAAGATTTGGTAGGGTTTTTATTAAACCCCAAAAGAATATCGCCCATTAAATTAGCGCTTACAGACTTAACCGCAAAGTTGCGCTTGGTCCCATTGCTCACTAATTTAGTGTGCAAAGGTTAGTTCGGTCACTTTTTTTTTACTGGGTTATTTTGGTACCTTTGGATACTTTTTGGGTCATTTAAGTTGCGGACTCCTTCCGGGGATGGAGCTAGAACTTATATTACCGGTTCGGTCGAACCTAGTAATTTTGGCAAAAACCTTGTATTTGTATATCAAAAAAAAATTGAACGTGTACAAATTATTAATTTAGAATCCAACAATTTTAAAGAACCAAAATCCCGAACTCATAAATTTCAAATCCTAACTCTTCCCTCTTCTGAATCGGTCAACTAGTTTTGATCTCTGGAACACTTTTGATCAATCAGACACGAGGCCCCACTATGAAATACTTGTTTCCCAAATTTTATTTTCTAAGATTTTAATAACGCGTTCTTTCTGTGACTTATTTTACCAGCTTTTCTTAATAAGCTTAGATAGGGAGGTACTAAAAATCATAGGAAATATAATCATAAGAAACGTAAACAAAACCTAGACGCACATTGCAAGCTGAGTCACAGGTTGGATTCAAAGTCAGAGTTTCTTATCATAAACATTGACAAATAAAAATTGTTGCCACCGGGAAAAGAATTGGGGGACAGGAAGGTATATAGGAGGGTCCCAATCTGAATTGTCATGCATGGTTGCTTCCCAAATTAATTACCCAATAATTTATATGATCATTGGTATTGCTATGAGATACGTTTTTTTTCTTTGGTTGATGAGTTTCACATAAATCTGAATTCCTATTAAATTTCTCAAAACGTATTGTTAGACGATATGTTATAATAATTGTTACTTCTAATTATTGCATGGTAGGAAGTACAGATTGAATTGATCATTAATCGATCTGGTTGCTGTTTACGGCTTCTTTTAGTTTTAGTAGAATAGAATTAAATCATGATAAGAACAAACAATAGCTGTTTTGATTTCAAAGCGTAGTTCACACGAGAGAACTATCCCTCACCTGAATAATGTGAAATGGGATACATAAGCCTACCACTTTGGTGAACCTTCGTCTCCAAGTGAACTACTACATTTACAATTTCTTCAATTCTTCTTTTTTCTTTCAAATTATTTAAACTTTATAATAAAATCAATATTTAATAAAGAGAGTATTGGGACTTTTTTTTAGGTATAACCATATGATATGAATTGCCTCGTATCCAAATTCATGCCGCATAAGATCCATAAAGAAAAAATCGCTCTTTGCCAGAAAAATTGGGCATCACTTTATTTGAGAGTATAGTCACGAAATCAGTGGCTTGAATATCATTGTCTTTTTTATATTTTAACTTCTTTGGTGAAAATTCTGATTTCGAAATGCTTCGAGTCAATCGCGGGCAAGATAGAGCTTTATGCGCACTTTGCCTTGGAGGAAATATTTTTGTGACTTTTTTTAGGTGATTGACTATGTCTTCCAAAATATTGTACTATATTGTTGTATCTTTATGCCGTTACACATGAACCAGGCACTTGCTGTTAGGGAAAGTAGATTGGAGCCTAAAAGAGATATCAGCAATTAAGGTATTTATTAATTTTAATTTATTAAAAAAAAAATGCCGTTACATATGTACCATTGTTCTCTTTTTTCAACTGGTTTTAAATCGATAGTCATAAGTTACTAATGCATTTTCTCTTTTTCAAATGTTTTTAAGTCAGATAGTCTTATAAGTTACTAATGTTAATTATAAGTTAATCGATAGTCTTTAATCGAGCCATGGAAGTAGCCAATAAACTTTGCATTAGGGTAGGTTGTCTATATCACATTCCTTGGAGTGCGTCCTTCCCCTGATCCTGCTAACGTGGGATGCTTTGTGCACTGGACTGCTTTTTAATTAGTCTTATAAGTTACTATTCCCTCGTAAATATCTTCTTTTTCAAAAGGAGGAATTGTTAACTTTAGTTCGTTTGAACGTGGATCTTTCATCAATGTGCTACCCTCTGATCTCGTGACAATATAATTTCTACTATCTTTCATGAATGATTGAAAAGATACGTGTGCAATAATCCCCCTAAAGGATGCGTCGGTTTTCTTCATTTATAACTGTGGCTTATATCATCATTGATTCATTGTCATAACAATTTCCATATCCTCTAAATTATTCAATAAAACCCAATCATATGTCCTTTTATAGATAAGCCAATATATTTCATTCCTATGATTCTTGAAGACAGAACAACCATACTTTCACCACCTCATTATACTCCCCCAAAATGAAAAGTGAAAAAAAAAAAAAAAAAAAAAAAAAAAAAAAAGGGAAAACCCACTTTGGTGATATATATAGATGAAAATATGAGTTTAGTTTGTAGACTCTGAAGGTAAATAATAATTATATTAAGTCTTAGATTAATTTAGACATAGCTATAAGTACTTATATTCATAATAAGTCCAATTAGTAATATGAAAAACAAATTAAAATAGGTAATTAGTTGTTATACTTGTAAAAAAAAAAGTGACTTAGACAGTTCGTTTTGTCGATAACCTTAGTATAATCGATATTAATACGTAAATTAGTACTAGTATAAATACTTTTTACCTTGTGCCAGTATATGAGATAAGTTCAATTGAAAACCCCCATAATGTAAAATTAGGATATCTGTGAAATGATACACAATTCCAAACCAAAATGGGAATGAAACCGTCAAATGTACTCTCCATGCTTTTGCTGACATACCCGAAAAATGCTTTTAGTGGAAGCAGGCAAGCAGCTGACATGGCAAAATGTAATAGAATTTGGTTGCTGCAAGCTTCTGTTAAAGACGCCAAAGCTGGCAATCACTAAAGATACTATTAACTGAAAGCTACTTTATTCTCCTCAATATTCTTGATCTTATGCAAGAATTTAATGGCAAGTTCTATGCATGAAAATAAGCTACCATGTCTTACAAGTAACCCCACCCCCAACCCATTGACGGTTTTATTGACGGCTTTTCTTTGTTTTTTTTTTTCCCATTATAGTACAGGTCATTTCTTGAAGTTCACAAAACCCTTCTCTCTATATCTTTAATTTCTTTCTTGTATATATAAATATCACACATAACAAACACTTCTCTCGCTCTCATTATAAAACCCTTTTTCTTACATTTCCCTTTCTTTCATTTCTCTTCTTTCTTCATTTTCATTCTTCTTGTTTTCTCAAGAAGTTGTGAATTTGGAGGAGAAGAAGAAATTAGAATATTACAATATGGGAAGTGACTTGTTGCCATTCTTGACAATGGTGATCGTGCAGTTAGGCTATGCAGGGATGAACATTATTTCGAAGCTTGCTATGGATTCTGGTATGAACCCTTTTGTTCATGTGGCTTACAGGCAAATATTTGCTACCATTGCAATTGCACCCTTCGCTTATTTCTTGGAAAGGTACGATATTGAGGCCATAAATTAAATAACCTACAGTCTGTAAAGTACTACTGCGCACAGTACCATGAATGGCTTCTATGATCTTTCAACTCTTGTTCCAAGATTTTTACAATAGCTTAAATGCAAGCATAGTGTTTACTCCACAACGAATAATACTGTAATTTTTTATGTACTTCTTTGGTTAGGATGCTTTGGTTGGTTAATTTGATGTGATTTTTCATGCATCAGTCGGGTGATTTTTTCATGACTACTATTTTATTAATCTTTGGAACCATGCAAGGGTTCACAATATACTCATGGCTTACCAGCTTGCTTCTTCATTCGCACCTTCTTTTATGCCTCGAATCTTGCACTTTCTTTTCTTTTCTTGATTTGTTAGTATGATTTTATTTCTTAAGGAAAAGGCATGCGTCTTTTTCATTGCGTAAAAGAGAAAGAATATAAACAAATTCAAAACAAGGCTATATATAGGAGCATTACAGAAGCCTCAAACCTTGGAGGAAACACATTTAATTTACCTGCTATTAGCATGTATACACTTCTTCACTTAAAAAAAATGACAGAAGAACTTCCTTCTGGTCATTCTAGAAAATTAATAAAGTACAGTACATATTGATATAGTTTAATTACTTGTACGACATCAGCTAGTAATTCTCTCTTTGTCTTGGGTATTACGTTGATTAACAGTCTTTGGTATTCCAATCTTTTTGTCATGCAGCCTAGTTTAGCAAAAATGTAATCACATAACTCTAGGAAACTGATATAGCACTACTATAGTAAAAAATAAATATACACCTAACTTATTTAGTTATACAAATTTGGCATTTGACATTAGAACGTCCTTTAAGGGAATTCTTATCTAAAAAATTTCCTGTTAGTAAATTATTTAGATGAAGTTTGTGAAAGATTTTTTATGTTCTTCATTTAACATATGAAGTGGGTTTTACGTACTTGTGCAGAAAAACAAGGCCAAAGTTGACTCCCTCCATCCTTTTCCAGATTTTCTTGTGCTCTATTTTTGGGTGAGTCTCTTCTTCAACTTCTATTTCTTAGATGCACAATATTTGCTTTGAAGTTAAAAAATTCCTGATGAAAGGCTCAATTAATTTTGCAGGGTTAGTATGAACCAGATAACATACTTTGTTGGCCTCAAGAATACCACTCCAACTATTGCATGTGCTTTGTCAAATCTAACCCCAGCTGTCACTTTCCTTCTAGCTATCCCTTTTGGGTAATTAATCATTCCTTCTTATTATCATCTCAAAAGTTTCCATTTCTATACCATTTGAAGTCGTGAAAAACAAAGCCCCAAATGAGTTTAAACTTTATATAAACATTAATTTATAAGGTAATTAACCTGATAAAAATGATGAAGAACATGCTATAATATGTTAAATTACACTGATCCTGTAAAAATAATAACTGCGTGTCATATATATATAACAAAATCCACTGTGAATAATATTAAAAATCTAGCTTTTCACCTTTTTGCTTTTTTATGTTTTTGGCAGACTTGAAAGAATGGGACTTGGGACTAAAGCAGGGCAAGCAAAGATGTTAGGAACCATATTATGTGTAGGAGGTGCTATGTTATTGTCATTTTACCACGGATCTATAGTTCCAATAGATCAACCCAACATCCACTGGAAATATGCACAAGACATGACAGAAAATAAAAGCACCAGCAACCATGGAAATTTCATCTTTGGCCCTTTTCTCCTCATAGTTAGTGCTGTTTCTTGGGGAATTTGGTCCATCCTTCAGGTGAAAATAATATCAAATCAGTATTCTAGTTTACTTCTTATTTTCTATTGGTAAATTGAATTTTGATATGTTAATTTTGTTGGTCAGGCAAGAGTAAGCATGGTGTATCCAGCTCCCTATTCTAGCTCAGCATTGATGTGTCTAATGGCCAGTTTTCAGTGTTTGATCGTTGGCTTTTGCTTTGACCATAACATATCTGATTGGTCCTTGAGCCATAGCATCAGAGCTGTCTCTGCCATCTATGCGGTACGTCTTCATCAATTATTATAGTATATAGATTAATTTGCACTGACAATATAAAAAACCGTTTTACTATTAAATTACTTACGGGATAACTATAGGTAAATCGAAATAAGTGAAACTAGTTTTCTCGAAAGTAAGAAGATCATCTGATACAATTGGTTAAATTACATTAAGAATACAAAAAAGTTACTCACATTTTCGGTATATATAAGTTTAATCCATATTCCTGAACATTTTATACAAAGTTCGAAACTAACATTTACCTATAAATTACAGGGAGTGGTGTGCACTGCATTAGCTTACTGCTTAATGTCGTGGTGTATAGAAAGAAAAGGTCCTCTCTATGTTTCTGTATTCAATCCCTTATTGCTAGTTATTGTGGCTGCTCTCAGTTGGGCTTTGCTTCAAGAGAAAATCTACATCGGAACGTAAGTTAATTAAGACTATAGTATATATTAATCATCACTATTTGACCTCTCTGAATATCTCATCCTTAATTAATTAAATGTATGTTTGAAAAATTTCAGGGTGGTAGGGTCAGTTTTGATAGTTTTGGGACTTTATGGAGTACTGTGGGGAAAAAATAACGAGTTGAAGCCAGTCAAATTTGATGAAGAAATTGGTGTTCAAGAGATTAGTGAAAAAGAGAAGCAGAAAAAGGACATGGAAATGCAGTTATGTGAAGGGCATCAGCAAGGAAGCATTATTGTTCATGCCATTAAACAATGAGAAAGGAATTAAAAAGGAGCACGATTAAAATGCATGGTCTTAATTTTCTTTATCAAGTAGTTGTAGAAGAATAGTATTTAGCTGACCAAGCTTAAAAACTTTTCTGTATCATTGCATCACTGCCATTGCTTTCTCATTCAAATTAGATAGATAGCCTGCCCTATATACTTTTATTTTCAAAAGATGCATCCACCCCGTCAAAGAGAAGTTAAGAAAAATGTATTGTGTTCTCCTTTTTGTTTTTCTTTTGTATTTTTGCCAAACTTTAAATATAAAAGGAACTAATAAACTTGTGTTATTCTTTTACTAGTTTCAAAATTTATTTAAAATTGTTAATGTTAACGTAATAGGAAATGTGGTCAAATGATGAATTAAATACGCAGAACGCACATAAACACTTATAAATGTACATATTAATGACACATGACCTATGTATAATTTGGGACTTATGTCTACAAACGGAGTAAGATCATTCATAGTGACAATGATTGATTGATGACAAGAGTTAAAACACTCAAAAAATCTTCTGATATGCTTACCCACATATATGTCTAAAAATGTCGACATGGTTCACAAATAGAATAAGATTTTTCTTAGATCTAACTTGATACATTAAAAAGAAGAGCCGAATATATATATACTATATTAGAAGCATGAGTGGAGGTGGTTTCATCGTCGACCTCCAACTCAACCACACCACCTCCAAACTCATGTTAAAAAAAATAAAAAATAAAATAAAAAGTGGACTCCATATTAAAAAATCAAGCAATATTAAAAAAAACGTGGACCCCAAATTAAAAAATCAAGTAATATCCATGTAATTCCCAAAATATCCCCGTTAAGTCAATAATGGTGGATTTATTGCCGCATGCGTATCAACCCATTAGTGGGAGCAAATGAAATCATTGTACAACAAAAAACGTGGACTCTATATTATTGCTTTTCTTCACAAGATTAAGTAGCCAAACTATACAATTTTCTTTCTTTTCTTATATTAGCTTGAGATCTAATCTAGATATTTAACTGTTATATTCGCTATTCCACCATGTCTAATATATATATATATATATATATATATATATATATATATATATATATATATACACATATATATTTAAAAAAGGTGGACCCCACTACCTCCAAACTCATGTAAAAAAAGTGGATCCCATATTAAAAAATAAAGCAATATAAAAGAAAAAGTGGACCCCATATTAAAAAAATAAGCAATATTAAAAAAACGTGAACCTATATTAAAAAATCAAGCAATATCCATATAATTCCCAAAGTATCCCCATTAAGTCAATAATGGTGGATTCATTACCACACGCGTATCAACCCATTAATTGGGAGAATGAAATCATTATGCAAGAAAAAATATGGACTCCATATTATTGCTTTTTCTTCAAAAGAGTTAAGTAGTCAAACCATACAATTCATTTCTTTTCTTATATTACCGAGATCTAATCTATTTATTTAATCATTGTATTTGCTATTCCGCCATGTTATTTATTTGTTATGTTTACTAAAATAGATACATACATACTCTCTATATATATATATATATATTCCTTACTCTAATAAATGTGAAAAGAGATTAATGTCGTAAAAGAAAAAATAATATTAAATGGAGATCAAATGATAAATAAAGTAAATTAGTCTGAGATCTAATCTAGATATTTAACTGTTGTATTTGCTATTCCGCCATGTCATTTATTTGTTATGTTTACTAATATATATATATATATATATATATATATATACAAATTAAAAAATAGTAGTTCTTCGTTTAAATAGAAAATCAAATTTCTACTTTGTTTTGTTTTAAACATGTAAAATTAATTTAATAATTTGAACTAGAATTATTTAAATCAAAATTTGATAAAAAATAATAAGTATTGTTTAGGTCCAATCTACATACATTAACAATGGAATATTTTACACCTTTAAATTAATCGAATTAAAATTCAAAGTATCAATTGATGCTTAAATAGTACTAATGTTTTATCTCAAAGAGAGGAAAATAGTTTCCTTTTAAACAAGTCTTCTCTTTTAAAAAGTATTAATAAATTTTTGCAAATTTTGTATTCGTAGCAAACACTAATATAATAAAGTTTTGGATACGGAGCACAAACTACAATGTTATATTAATCGTGTTTTGAATATATATATATATATGCATAAAAACAGTGCAAACTTATGTATGTTTATTAGCAATATAAAATATATATATTATCACTACCAAAACACAAATACATACACATAGATACACTATAATCCAAAGTGCGCACGGGCATATGTCATCTAATCTTAAAAGACACATGATACTAGCATCGATTTTACATCCCGCACCCTCAACTTCCTGGGATTCCATTCAGGCAGTTGAGCCTGTTTCAAGCTTTTATTTTAAATCTAGCTATTCAACAATAACAACAATAACATGCATGGTGTAATTTTATAAGGGGGTCTAGAGGGTAGAGTATATGCAGACCTTACCCCTATCTTGGTAGGTAGAAAGGTTGTTTTTGATAGATACTCGGCTCAAGAAAGAGCAATATCAAAACAGATAAAAAAGAAAAAAATTTAAACCTGGGACCCGTTTGGCCATGAGAATTATTCACTTTTCTTCGGATTTTTTTTTCACTTTTTTCAAAAATTAGTGTTTGGGCATAAAAATTTGAAGTTGTATTTGGAATTTGAATAATAACCAAAACCTTGTTTTTCACTTTTTGTTTTGGACCTTTACTTTTATTTTTCTGTTTTCAATTTTTACCTAAAAGTTTTTATTTTTATAATAAGGACCCTCAAAGTGTTTATTTTTACAGCTATTTGGTTTAGCTCTTGTTGGGTTTTGTATGGAGTACAAGTGCAAGGTGGGGTTGATGGGGCAGTGTTTACACATTGGTTATGTTTATTAATTGCTTTGAGTGGTTTTACTAATTTTTAAAAATTTGGGGTATAAATCATATTTCATTTTTTTAAGAAAAAGTACATTCCTACAACAATATATTATTTGCAAAAACTATGGCCAAACACAATTTCAATTCCAACTCCAACTTCGAAAATTCCAAAAAAAATGATTTTTTTTTTTTCTGTTTCTATGGCCAAACGCCTAACTAGCTATATGATACTCCCTCCATCCCATATTACTTTTCTACTTTCTTTTTTTAAAAGTTAAACTATATAAACTTAACCAACATTTTGAGATATATTTTTTTACCATATTGATATGAGAAGAATTGCAACTTGTTGTACGTTTCGTGTAGTTTTAGAATATCCAAATTATAATTTTAAAATATTAAATTAATTTGATCCAATTTAATTTTGAACTTGACTCTTGGAAAGCAAAACAAGACAATTAATATGGGACAAATGGATTAAGTAAAATATTTCAACTACTAAAGAGTATGATGAGATGAATGCGAACTTTCAATCATAGAAGACTTGAGTTTTGGAAATGAAAACACTGAAATCACTTCTGAATCCCACACGAAGCAAATTCAAATTAATCAGGCTTAATTACCTAACGGATCAAAATAGAAAAGTGTTTATGAAGAATCTAGAATTTCATTTGTCACCCATAAAGTTTTTAAAGAATCCAATTCCACCTCGCACATTTTACGAGACTTAAACTTTTGAATTTCTTTTCTCAATTTTTTGAAAATTCAAAATAGTCAAAATTTAATAGGGGCTCACATTAAAAAACGTAGCAGATATTTCCAACTGTATGCTCTAAAACAAGAAGAGAACATCTCACAACTCATTTCTTGTGTCAACAAATTCCAAAGGGCAGTCTTTTTCTAGATCTGCCCCTCTCTCTTTCTCTCTCAAGTTTCTTGATTTGTTGTTCATCACTGTAAGATCTCTCTTTCTCCATTTCCTTTAATTACATCACACACACACACACATCTTTTGGTTGTTAACAATTAATTTGACAAAGGTCATGTATGTATCTTTTTGTTGATTGAGAATGTTTATGGAATTGGAGATCTGGATTTAGTCTTCTTGGATCTGGGTTTTTGATAAAGTTTTGATCTTTGTTTGATATTCATGTTTATTCTTTGTATTTCTATTGATTTGATCTTGGTATGCATTCTTGATTGGTGTCTAACTTTTTGGATTTGGATTTGGATTGTTGTTCTTTTTATTAATGGATCCGGATTATTAGTTATGTCAATGCCCTAGGATCAGATTTAAATACAGGGTCCTTGATTCTTAGATTTATTTATATGGATCTCTAGATTAATAAAGGACTATTGGAATTTGAGATCAAAATCTTTAAACATGGTTCCAAGTTTTGCTTTTTGGATACAATGAAAATGAAGGCTGAAAAATATGTTTTAGAGTACCACACCATAATTGGGATTTTCTGTTGGCTTGAGATCGCAGCTTTGTTCTCATTTTCCAATGATTGTGGATTTATGTAACCTCTTGATAAAATAGAATAGATGATCTGAGCTTGGGGGTGAATGTAAGTTGTGTGGTGATTTGAGTCTTATTTTTGGTCCTACAGGCATTGAAAAAGATGGGTTTATCATTCGGAAAGCTTTTCAGTCGGCTGTTTGCCAAGAAGGAGATGCGTATTCTGATGGTTGGTCTCGATGCAGCTGGTAAAACTACCATATTGTACAAGCTCAAGCTGGGAGAGATTGTTACCACTATTCCTACCATTGGTAAGTTATGTTTTGTGTACTATTTGAATGGTCTATAGTCGTATTATTGCTTGTGTGACTGATCTTGTCCGGCTATAATATTAACATTGTTATGAGTAATTTCTGCAGCTATTCTAGTTTTTGCCAAAAACATCCTGAATTTATACCCGCAAGCTAAGTTGCTCGGACTCTCCAAAAATGCTGCCGCACCCGTGTCGGATCCTCCAAAAATACACTACTTTTGGAGGATCCGACACGCACCTGTCGATATTTTTGAAGAGTCTGAGCAACATAGCCTGCAAGTTAAATTGCATCCTCAGAGTATCAATGTAAATACAAAAACATTCCTAAAATTTCCCAAAATGAGCAGGCTTCATCATTACATTACACACTGTTATAAGATTAACGGAACAATCATGTGCAAGACACATGCCATCCCCAAAATGTCCATTGCCATATCTCTTACTACAGAGTTTCTTTGCAATAACCTCCATTAGAATACCACATAGTAAACACACTGGTTTCGACCACCAATAGAGCTCCAAGCTAGACAAGTCAATAATCAAAAGTATCATCTGCGCAACAATTAGTTGCTAATACTCCTTTCTGCAGACTGACATCATCTCATCAGAGCCTAGTGGCAAATAAAAACCAGTACTTCTTTCTGCATACTCCTTTCTGTAGACTGACATCATCTCATCAGAGCCTAGTGGCAAATAAAAACCAGCACTGTTGAACTTCAGGGCTAACCCTATACTACCAGTTGCAAAACCGTAAAACAGACCTTAGCTTCAAACAAGCAATATAGCAAACACTTTCTCATAAGGTTAAAAGATATAACTTGAACAAGTTATTCACTCTGCTGTGATTATATAGATGTTGAGGAATTTGAAAACTATCTGCTGATATATTCTGGGGAAGGGTGAGGTGATGCATCAGTGTACCTGTACACATATCCCCATCGAGGGGAAGAGAAGGAGAGAGATGCTCACTTTTACATGAATGACTGGCTCACTTTTTTAAATTGTTACTGAAATTTGGCTTATGTTCTTTTTCAATATATATTTAATATTCTAAATCCAATTACTGCTGCAAACAGATAAGCATTAAGATTATGCCCTCTGTTTTTAGCAGTATGGTTGTTGTGCTGCAGACACACGTTTGTCTTTGTTGTGCTGATCCGCAATAACTCTTTCTTTATCAGGATTCAATGTGGAGACTGTTGAATACAAGAACATCAGTTTCACTGTCTGGGATGTTGGGGGTCAGGACAAGGTACTTAATGGCTTAATGCCATATACCAAAGTGCTATGCTCTCTGCAATAGCTGACATTAGTTCTTAAACAAGTGAAGATACATTGCAAGTTCTTCTACTTTGATTTTGGCTGACTTCATACTGACCTTACTTCTAGTTTCAAGTTAAAGGAGGAGCATATCTGGTTTTGGAATTATATTTTCTTTCTCCTACTAGTGCTTCAGATTCATCAGACCGATTTTTCTGATTTTTTGCTAGATGTTCCTACTCACCAAAATAACAGAAACATAAAACCAAGAAATGCTTGTTGTTCTGTATCATTGAATGCTAGCTTTCTCTGTGCTATCAAGTAATGACTTATCTGTAGTTCTGCTGAATTCTATTAGATGAATGGACAAGGATTATTTTTCTTCTATGTAGTCTTCTTAAGACGTGTGTATGGAGTTTGACCTTTAGATACTCTGACTTCACTTTTTCTGGAAATTGACATACTTTTTGTTGTGTGTTGTTCCTTGTCAAATTTCTGTACTTCCAGATCAGACCATTGTGGAGGCATTACTTCCAAAACACACAAGGACTTATCTTTGTGGTTGACAGTAATGATCGTGATCGTGTTGTTGAGGCTAGAGAAGAGCTGCACCGCATGTTGAATGAGGTATGCAACTCACACCTCTCTTTCTTTCGGCTAAGACTATATTATGTTTTGGGTGTGTCTATGACTGGTTTAGCAACATGCTTGGAGTTGGTTTGTTTAACTTGTATCCTATTTTGAATGAATTTTGCCAATGTATGCATAGGATGAACTGAGAGATGCTGTGCTGCTTGTGTTTGCTAACAAACAAGATCTTCCAAATGCTATGAATGCTGCTGAGATTACTGACAAGCTCGGTCTGCACTCCCTCCGTCAACGTCACTGGTATGTACTATATGGTGTTTCTTTATTTGCAACATATTCAAGTATAGGTGTCGGCTGGAGATTGACATGGCTTTCAATGTGCTACCAAATACTGAATCTATGACTTTGTTTTACAGGTACATTCAGAGCACATGTGCTACTTCTGGAGAAGGGTTGTATGAGGGGCTTGACTGGCTCTCTAACAACATTGCAAACAAGGTTTGGGAGAGCATTATCATATTAGGTTTTATCTGTCACTTTAATTGGCTCTAATTTTCCAACGTCCTTGTTATTGCAGGGTTGAACTCGAGATCCATGATTTTTGCAGCTATATTTTTGTCAATATAGACTTCAACAATGTCTAGAGCACTTATGTACCTGCTGATCTTTCTTCCTCAAGACAGATCCTCTTATCGCTATTGTTTATCAGTACATTTGGCCTTTCTTTTAAAAGAATGGTACTTTACAGTAACTTTAGGTTGAATTCATGTAATATTTTGCACTATTGCTTTACATATTCTCAGTTACTCTTCTGTCGACGTTTGGTTTTAATTAAGACTAAGGTTCTCTCCCCGTCATTGGTTGGTTATAGTGCTGCTTCTTTACTGCTGGTGAGCAGGTCTTTACTTTTTCTTGTGCTAATTATCTACTAAACAAAATTCAATAGGAACGGTTGAGATGTTTAGGCCCTGCGAGGTCTATGAGAACTATATAATAAATTGAGGTTCAATAATGCTTAAGCTTTCAGAGTTTAGCTCAATGTAACTGTCAAGTGGTAGGAATGGTTTGTAGCTTTTGTTGTGGCTTTATTCTCTTTAAGCAATTTGCAGAAATTTTGGTACATCCATTGGCTAGGAAATCTAGGACCTGGGGTCTGTTTCAGATTGAGTAGTCTAACATTTCACGAAGCAATTAAGCATGGCACGCTTGTTTCTACTGTTAACAACAAAAAGCTTTTCCCCCTAGAGTCACACTCCAATTCAGTTTGGGTTTGCTATGTCACTGAAAAATATCTCACCTATGTCTACACAGTTATACAATCTTTAGGAACTTGAGTAGCTTTTCCCCAACTGTAAACTGATTGTGCCAACAATTATCTACCGTTGGTCTAAACTAGTTCGATTCTGAATTAGCGTATCATTTATATCCACGTGATTTTAGCTTTAGTTTGTTCCATTTTAGCACCTTCAATACATTATACATGGCGTTACATATGCAGACCTATGCGCTTGGAGGTGTATGTTACACATCAAATCATCTCATGCAGCCTCTCAGTTTTCCCCTTTTACGTGTTAATTGCACCTTTGACCTTTGACGCGTGTGATCATTGATAATGCTGTACTATGCAAATCGAGCTTTTAACATCAATTTTGGTACTACAGTCTTCTTATATATATGTTGGACTTCTAAGACCTAATATTTACTCATATACCGTTGATTGTTATACCACCATTTTATAAAGCTTGTCAAAGTTTGTCAGCACTTCGACAGGATTCTTCCCATGCCACGGCACGCAACACTTTCATTTCAAGCATCTTACTTTAGTTAAGTGTTAATTCTTTCATCCATCATATTACTTTCCTTAAAACACTAATTCCGAATATTCTGAATTGCCTGCATTTAGATACTACAGTGCAGTCAAATCACAAATTAGCTTCATTTTCTTATACTATATCGGGCAATGTATATTGTCTTACTAGTTACTTCTGCTCATCCTTAATACCCATTTTCATTCTTCTCCATCGTTTAAACTTTTGATTGACTTGCTACCTAATTTTGACTTTTGATTGACTTGCTACCTAATTTTGGAATTAACACAATATCGTAGGGCTGTTCTATAGAAGCATGAGACTTTGATCTCAACCTGGAAAGACATTTGTGCTCGAGCTCTAATCAAGTTGTGAAATCATGTCTGCTTTCTTTTCCACGGCGATGTGTTAAAGAAAGGAGATGCATAGAGAAATATCAACAAGATCTTCAGTTTGCAACAATTTGATCTTTAATCAATCTATAAAACCACAACTTTTCTTCACACAAGAATATATAGAGAATAGGAGATACGTATACAAACCAAACAAATATTCCAGATAATTCTATTCTACAATCTGAAAACTTTAGTAGCCCTAGTTTCACGATCATCTGATCAGTAAGAATGAAATGGTAAAATAAGTTGACACCAGTTCCAAAGAAGTATGCATCAGTTCTGTTTATCTGAGAACACGGTTCGAGCTTAAGACAAAATTTTCTTCACCAGCAATAGTAGAATGTAGCGTTCCACCAGCCCAACCATTGTTTAATGGACGACCAGCAGCACGAGCTGGATCTCCCCCAACCACTCGAGTGCCCTCAACTTGCTTTTCATACTCTGGAAGGCCCTTTGCCTTTCTCTCTTTCCTTCGTTTCCTCTCCTCGTCTCTTTCTTTCCTCAGCCAACTCTCTACTGTCCTCTGCATTTCCAGGTAGAACAACCATGCAAAGTTCATATCAGAAAAATGTCACATTATGTCATATGCTTCAGCCGTAATGTCCAGGTATTAGCCGAAATCAAATCATCTATCGACAGTGGTGGAACCAGGATTTTCACTAAGGAGGTTCAAACTATAAAAAGGTAAACATACGAAGAAGCCAAAGGGGGTTTAACATCTGCTATATGTACATAAAAAATAATTTTAACCATGTTTAAACAGTGGTTTTTTCCAGCTGAAGGGGGTTCGGATCCCCTCGGCCCTATGTGGCTCCACCCCTGTCTATCGATGTGACCTCTAGCTAAGCAGTAGGAGAGGAAATATGTTTGAACTTTCAGTAAAACCTAAATGAGGTTCTATTTTGGATCTTACAATTTCTAAATACATCAGAACTTACCATTAGTGACAAATTGCTGGTCTCCTTTACCTTGTCCATTGGCATTGCTAATTGCAGCTTCCCATGAGCCACATATATCTGCAAATAATACAACTATGTTAACCACTTCTTCATTAATTTCTTAAGAAGATTCAAAGATAAAGCAAGAGGTAAGTAAGAATCAGATCTTACTATATGAGAAGGCCAATTCTCAAGACCATCAAAAATGTGTGTTGCATAAATTATTGTAGCCCCTCGCTCGTCACATTCTTTGCTCAGAAATTTCAAAAGATCAGCCCTTGCAAGAACATCTAGATCAACTGTAATCTCATCAAGGAGAAGTACCTAGACAAACAGGGGGCTATCTTATGTCAACATTGTCTTCAAGTAATTTGTAACAGTTAAAAGGTAGCTGCGTTTTTACATGGTGAAACTATTTGCAGATATACCTTGAATGGTTTCAGAAGACCCATACATATCTGCACTCTTCTTCTTTGCCCATCAGATGATTTGTGCATTCTCCAGGACAGATCGATACCAAGAACCTGCATCGACATAAAATTAAGAATATTAACATACGTCTATTTAGTTGTTTGCATATTAGATGAGTTCATCACAATCAGCTTTATTAAAGATAAATTACTGTAAAAGGTAACACCCACTGAAAAAGTTAAGAGGTCTAAACTTCCTTCCCCAGTTTCCGTGCATGCGTGTGTGTATTATTTATTCCCATTAGCAATGTTTATCATAGTACAAAGTTAGAGCACTCTACTTGTCATGAAAGACAGAATCCTGATTAAGCCTGGAAAATAAGTAAGAAGAAAAAAAGAGAGATAGTGTTTCCAGCATATGGTCTACACCTTCATCAGTTTACCCCAAAATACTAGCAGAAAAATCTCAAATGTTCATAGGTTTAGCGCTGTTATGCTTTGAGGATATTGGAAATAAAATCACAAAGAATAGCAGCATAAATTGATATACGCCAATCGATGTTCTCGACTACTGTGAAATAAAGATGAGAACAAAGTATACCAATTACCAAGAGGGCCATTTCTCTTTTCAGTTTGATAGAGCGTTTCAGAGTTAAATATCCCTCAAACAATGCACTGGACCATTCTTTTATTCCACACATGTGCTTTTATTATTTTCAAGGACGTGCCAATGTATCACATTTATGGGTGGGCTTTGTTACAGAGCAAGGAATATATGGTACATTCAATTTGAGTTGTTGTAGTTTGAAAAGGCATAGTTATAACAATAAAAAATCCAGCAGAACAAAGCCCCATGGGATTTCCATAAATTCCAGGCAGATAACAATTGTTCATTTTTATCCGTACCTTAATTAGTTCATCTCGTCTTTGTGGATCAGTTCCTGGAACCCCAAAAATCATTTTCTCAGCAGAAACATCCATTTGAATAGGCACCTCAAATCCAGCAAATGCAACTTCTCTCCTCCACTGCAATACAAAAAGCACAAAAGAACTTAGCTTTTTTCCTTTGGTAAGCAATTTCTGAATTCACAAGTTCATTTAAAAGATGTGGCACATTTATCTTTCCAGGAGATAGGTTCATCAAGCGTAGACAAGATGTTAGCACTGTTATAGCATATTACTTTTATAACTAAAATCTTCTTGTAAAGTACCATATTACATGTAAAAACTAGGAACAAGTAAATGAGAGAAACCATGTTGCAAAGATTGAATTTTAAAGCTGATTCCAAATAGAACTTCAACTTAGCAAGTCGTACCCTTTATAAATAAAACAGAAGGGCACTTAGTTCTGCTGGAATTTATTGAATTGTACATAAGATGACAGCTGCCAAATTCCGACACATGCATTTAACAAAACTGAAGAAGCAAACAGTCCTCAAAATATAATAAACCATAAAAAGATAATCGAGAAACAAAGCAAGAGAAGAGAAACCTCTCCACCAAGATAACTGAGGTCTCCAGAAGCCGTTAAAGCAGTGTCATGAAATGCGGATCTTCCAAGCACTCTGACCATGTCTGGTTCTACCATGTGCTTTCCTCCCAATATCTTCAGAATTGTAGTCTTCCCTGTCAAAAGTAGGTGCATTTTCCCAACATTAGATGTCTCTCAGATCTCAATCAAACCTCCTATTAAGGGTGTATTCGGCAGTAAAAATGTTTACTCTGTATTTGGTTAGCTATGTTCCTAAATTCTCTAGCAAAATGAGCAAGATGACATTCTCTCCCTTATGGATGCAAGTCATTTTTCCTGTACTACAAATATCACAATTCTTACTCCATATGCTTAATTCAATAGACATTTAAAAAGTGCTGTCAACCTTTAATACTTGATACTTGGTTTCATTTCGTGTGTCTTAGTTTGAAAGACATGGAGTTTAATAAACGGAATCATGTGCCTAAAGATATGTATAATGTAACAAAGTGACCTTTGAATCTTGCAGTCTTAAACACATGCCATTTGAGATATTGTAATCAAACAGTTACTAAAATTAGAAAGTGGAATCCTTTATTAAATAGACAAAAAGAAATTAAGACACATAAATTGAAAGTATGTCAGAACACTATCTATATCGTATCTCGTACATTGTACAATTACGATATTGTAATCAAAGAGTTACTAAAATTAGAAAGTGGAATCCTTTATTAAATAGACAAAAAGAAATTAAGACACATAAATTGAAAGTATGTCAGAACACTATCTATATCATATGTCGTACATTGTACAATTACCCTCTGTCACCAACTTTTATATCTAATCTAACCGCTGAAACATGATCTACAAAATGATATCCAAGAATGAAATTTTCCACGAAAAAAATGACATTTTCATCTATACCAAATGCTCCTTAAATTTGGGAAATTGGAGATAGCAGAAAAGAGAAACAAGTTTAAACAAGCCTTATGAATTCTTGATTATAGTAAAGAGGAATAGAGTGTAACCTGCGCCATTAGATCCAACAAGAAGGCAGCGATCACCAGGATAAAGGGTAAGTGAGAAATCATCGATCAAAGGGGTAGATCCAGGTGGTGGATGTCCATCAATACCAGGGTAGGTGAATCTCAGCTTATTGATCTCCACTGATGGCTTCTTCTCCTCTTTCACCGCCATAACCTTTGATGAAATGCAATAGAGAAGTAGAGTAGATTACTAATTCAGGTTCTGTACTAATTCAGCTTATGAGTCTGGTTTTATAATAATTAGAAAAGAGAGAAGGAATGTGAATGTGAGGACAAGAATCAGACATGACCACGCTCTTCACTTATTTCCCACGTATATATACTTTCCCCCCTTCAACGCTTCAACCACCAAACCTGAAACCCCACCGACTCGTGAAGTCATTCAAAAAATTGATGTCACTGAACACGAGTAAATGACATAAATCTCGTGCATTTTTCAGATTTTTATGCGTAAAAAAAATAAAAAAAATTCTAGCAAAAGGGTTATAAATTTTTTTTTTTAAAAATTACTCCTTCACAATTTTTTTTTTAATTTTATGACTTTTTTTTAAGACATCTTTATTTTCTCACGTAAGAGATTTGAGAAGTTTATTTTCTTTTGTTCAAATTGTAAGCGACCAAAAGATCTCATTTATTTCTATTTTTGAGGTATAATTATTAAAAGGCAAATTAAACTAAACTTCGACCTCCCTCTTAGGCATATTAAAAGTATTATTATTATGATTTATGAATTCACCCAAATTCAATAACTAAATTCTATCCACAAATTATTCCTATATAGTATTATTTGAAATCACCATAAACTTCAAATTTTAAATATTATTTTCCTTTTAACATTTATTTTTCTTTCTTTTTCCTATTCTCTTTCGAATTAGCTCCTTTCCGTTTCTTTTAGTTTGTTTAAGGTTTCTTCTTGCCGTAAAATTTACTCCTATTAAACGGTGATAGAATTAGGAGATTGAAAATATATATAGAAAAAGAAAAAGTAAATATTCGAAGTGTCAAAAGATTTACTATTTAAGTATAAAAAACAATTTGTTTTGTACCTTATATAATACTCGTATAATTTTTTCGACGATCATAAGTCTCCCTCATACTGGACAAAGGATGCTATAATTAATTTTAAGAACCCCATTTGTCAACAAGCGGGGATAGCTCAGTTGGGAGAGCGTCAGACTGAAGATCTGAAGGTCACGTGTTCGATCCACGTTCACCGCATTCCTTTTGTACTTTTTTTTTTTGCTTCAAAAACCCTGTCCTATTTCTCTCCAAAAATATTTTTACTCTCTTTTCAGATTTCTCCATTTTCTTTTTCCAAACACAGACCTTCAACCTGCCCGATTCGTCGCTGATCAGGAGGAGCTCTTACATCTATTATCTTTTCAGGTAAACTCTTTTTATGCATATCTTCTTGGCTATTTTAGGATTTTTATAGCTAAGCCCAACTAGATTGGGATAGAGGCATAGCAGTTGTTGTTATTTTTTTTTTTTTTTTTTGGGTGAGTTGTATAAAGTGCAATATTATTTCTGATTGTTTCCTGGAAAAATTGCCTTTAATCTTCACTTGCTTAACTTGTGAACTAAACCCACTGAGATCGACTGTGCAAATTATAGATCAACAAAGACTTTTTTCTCTTTGGTTCTTCTGAGAAATTTGTATCAAATGCAATACTTTGACTGTTCCGCAGAAAATAGCCTGAGACCTTCAATCATTTACTAAGCTTGTGAACTGAATCCATTCAGATCAAGGCCAAGAAAGAGAAGGGATTTGAATATAAATGGCAGCTATTTACAGCCTTTACATCATCAATAAATCAGGAGGGCTTATCTTCTGCAAGGTGAATTCAAATTCCCCCACTTTTCAGCTTAGATTTTTTATTTTGTTCTTATTTGTGGTTTTAGAAGGGGAGCCTTGGCGTAACTGGTAAGGTTGTTGTCATGTGACCAGGAGGTCACGGGTTCTAGCTGTGGAAACAGCCTCTTGCAGAAATGCAGGGTAAAGCCACGTACAATAGACCCCTGTGATCCGGCCCTTCCCTTGACCCCGCTTGTAGCGGGAGGGGCTGCCCTTTTTATTTTTTTTATTTTTTTTTGTTTGTGGTTTTAATGGGTGTGTAAAAATCCTTAGGATTATGGGTCTGCTGGGAAAATGGACACAAATGATAGTTTGAGATTGGCTAGTCTGTGGCATTCTATGCATGCTATCTCTCAGCAGTTGTCCCCAGTTAATGGTTGTGCCGGTATTGAACTCCTTCAAGCTGATACGTTTGATCTCCATTGCTTCCAATCTCTTACCGGTAATTCTTACATCTCCACCGTTTTCTCTTTATCTTATCTATTTTTGAGAAGCATCTTTTTCATTTTGAGATTTTTATTAGCTTTATTTTTTGACATCTTTCTCATCATATTGTTGTGTTATAAATTGTACGGTTTATCTTTTTGAGAAGCAAACGTGTAGTTTTATGTGCTCAGCTATAACCTAGAAAGGAGCTAAAGCTTACTTAGTAGCAACAAGGTTACAAACTTAAATCTGAAATCTTTGGCACAAAAATTATAAGAATTTAGTCCATACGCTGGAAAAGGGGAAACGTAACCTAAATGGTACTTTAGACTCAATCTAAGAAGCTCAATATGATCAACGATTTCCTGCTGAAGTGCTTGATATTCGACTTCTATGTCAGGAAATATGGAGCAGAATCTTTAAGTGGCTCAGGCATCAATTCTCCATTTCATTTACTTTGATATGTTTAATTTCACTCCAATTTAAATCATGGAACTAAGAAATTTCCAACTTCTCTATTCAGAAAAGCTAGAATTATGGTCCAAGAGACTAGAGGATGAAAAGCAATTAGAATCTAAATCTCTCTGTCAGACAGGTGATGGAGTGGTTAGATCGTCTCAGCACTGATGTGATATCTTAGTTTCTTTACCTCTAAAAGCCAAGAAAAATGTGCCCAACCGTCCTAGTGCAATGAATCAGCATCTCATAACACCTTCTTGAGATTTTATACACCAGTGTGGCAGATCCCCACATTTAGGGTAAATGATAGACGAAACTAAACTAGGCAAAAACATCAAAAGGACTTATTGAAGATTATAAGGATACACATGCTCTTGTTGCACGAAACAGCTCCTGGCTATATACAGGAAACATCACATAAGTTGCTGGGCCTGCAAATTTCTCATTTGTTTGGACAAAAGAAACTCAAAAGGCATACGGTGATCCCTGAATATTTAGCATAACTTGGTGAAAGGGGATTTGTGTTATTTTTATTTGTTCCAGTCTGCCTTTGAAAGGTGTCCCTAATTAAAGTTAATGAAATGATTAAATTTTATCAGTATAATTGTCATATGCACATCAGTGTTTATACTGTATTGTTCTTCAAATCTATATACTCTCATGGATATTTAAGATTTTAACCTGGCTAATCATTTTGATTCTCTATGGGGCTTTGTTAAAGGACGCTAACCCCCGGTTCCTCTTGGTACTACTTGTTAAGTGATATGCTGAATTTGTTCAAAAGTTCCTTCTACGTACACAAGTCCAATGGGCAACACAAAGTGAAAGAGTAGAGAAAATATAGGCTAATAGTAATAATAAAAAAGTGTAGTATCCTCTTTTTTTGGTTATAAGCTAATAGTATTGCTTAAAAAGGGAAGATTGACTGATTAGGCTCGATCAAATTGCTTGATCTATTATATAATTAGTTGTGGCATGCACATGTTGAACTTTCAATTTCCATATCTTTTTTTTTTTAATTGGTAAAAGGTATTCTGTAGTGATAAGCAGCAAAGCTGCTGGCAAGAATTTACAGAGGAAAGCCTCATTACAAGTTGTGTAATGAACTCAAAAAGTCAACCATGGCTTCTGCATCATTAGCTATTGCCATGTTGCACCAAAAAAACAGTAAATAAAAGCATCTGTGCTTCAAACTAATTACAGATTCTTGCTATCAAAAGTTCATAAGTTCCTTTCCTTCCAAATACACTGTCAGATGGCAGCAGGCAGTGTGTTCCATGTTCGTCATTTGCCTTTTCCCATTCCTTCCACATGCCAGCATTGCAGAAGCTCAACTGTAGTCTTAGGCATCACCCACTGACTCCCAAAGTATTTAAGAGAAGATACCACATTTGTTAGGTGTAGGGGCAATGTAAGAAAGGTGATTGACACTCTTCCCTTCCTTCTCACAATGGACATCTGCTGCAGATTGTAATCCCTCTTTTCTGAAGATTGTCATGAGTTAAAACTGCCCCATGCGCCACCAGCCACAAAAAACAATCGACCTTCAAAGGTGCCTTATTTCTTCAAATTATTCTCCAAGGCCAGTTGGGAATGTTGTTGGATGATCTCATCAAGTTCTGGTAACAGATTTTGACCTTGAATTTCCCCTTTGCATCTCTATTCCATATTAAAGTATCAGCTTTTGACTGGACCAGGCTTTGTCCATGAAGCTTAAGCAATAGAGAGGACACACTATCAAACTCCCAGTCATTCATATTGCGTCTAAAAGTGAAGTTCCAGCTATGCTCTGACCAATAATCTGAGATAGTGGCATCGTGATGTTGTGCCATGTTAAATAATACTGGAAATTGCTCTTTTAATGGAGAGTGCCCGAGCCAAATATCTGACCAGAACTTTATCTTCCTACCATTTCCAACTTTGAGAGCTGAGTTTGAATAGAAAGAATGCCAATGTACTCTGATGTGTCGCCATATACCAGACGTACCAGAAGAAGATGGTAGTTTGGTAATCCAGGGATTAAGGAGACCATATTTTGCACTAGTAACAGTCCTCCATAGTGTTTCTTCCTCTTGACTAAACCTCCAGAGCCACTTTTGCATCAAGCTGATGTTTTGACGCTTCAGATTTTTTATCCCGAGGCCCCAGCTTTCCTGTCTTGGGATGCTACCTCCCATTTCACCAGATGAAAAGCTTTATGTTCCTTGTTACCTTCCCACAAAAAATCCCTTCGAATTGTATCCAGTCTTTTAGCTACATCGGCAGGTAAAGGAAACAAGGACATAGTGTAGGTGGGTAATGAATCGAGCACGCTATTGATCAAAACAACTCTGCCTCCCAAGGAAAGATACTTCCTTTTCCAGCTAGACAATTTCTTTTCACAGCGTTCTACTATATCATTCAATATTGTTACAGCTTTTGCTTTGGATCCAAGGGGTAGGCCTAGATATTTAGCTGGAAAGACTCCAACTTTACAGCCCATGATGTCTGCGACTTCATGGATGTTGGGGATTTCATTGACCGGATAAAGAACACTCTTTGCGAAGTTTATATGGAGACCGGACACTGCTTCAAAGAGCAAAAGAATCAGTTTTAGGTGATAAATTTGCTCCCTTTCTGGTTCGCAGAAGATTAACGAATCATCGGCATATAGAAGATGAGTGATTTCCAGCTCCCCCTGATTTCTCCACCTGTGTTGTCCAGCTGTTACAAGCATCCTGCTCAAGCCTTCCATGACCAAAGTGAATAAGAAGGGAGACAGAGGTCGCCCTGTCTTAAGCCCTTTTGAGTGGCGAAGAAACCCTTAGGAGAGCCATTTATGATGATGGATAATTTTACTGTTGAGTACAGTAGTATATCCATTTTCCGCCAAAGTTGTCTGCTTTAAGGCTAGGGCAAATAGCACTTTTAGTCCTTGTGTTAACGCTATATTCTAATTTTAGTCCTTCTGTTATCCGACTTATCACTATTGACCTTCAATTGTATTATGGGGGTGATTTTGATCCTTCAACTAACAGATCCCAAAAAAATTAACAGACAGTTAACTCCGCTGATGGGCAATTATGGTACTAAATTTTATAGGTGAAGAACCACTACTTAAAGGCCATGCCTCTAAACAGTGGCCTATGCTTTCCGATTAAGGTAACAACTCATGTTACGAGTTACGACTATTGCCAGAAAAATTCTTAGATATTATGACAATATAATCCCAACAAATATTGAGAGGAAAAACGGGAGCAGGAAGTACTTTTTTATGACGAAAAAAACTACACGACAAGTATCCAACCATTGTTTTTGCTAGTAGAAGGATCTTAAAAAATATTTAGAGATGGCAAACATTCGAGAGACGTAAGCAATCACCTGTTCAAGGTAACAGTGTTACACTTCACAAGTACATATTCAGTAGGAAGCCTAAGAAGGATTACTTCTTAAACCCATGTGAGAACTCTTCTCAAGAAAGCTCAATGAAGAAAAGCTATGCAGATATTAAATAAAATATCGATGTGAGAATATTGTAGGATTTAAAATTGGCAAAATATTTTTTTTAATTGAAGAAACAAACAGTTGGTGGAGGTTGCTCGTCAACTAGCACCAAAAAATTAATACGGTACCACAATTGTCCCTGGATGGAGTTAACTGTTGGTTAACTTTCTTAGGATCTGTTAGTTGAAGGATCAAAATCACCCGCATAATATAATTGGTCGATAGTGGTAAATTGATAACACAAGGACTAAAATCAGAATATAGCATTAACACAGGGACTAAAAGTGCTATTTGCCCTTAAGGCTAACAGGACAGGCTAAAAAACCTTACATATAAGGGCTAACATGCTAAGAGTGTCATGGCATATTCAGTCAAGAAAGACTATATAGGTTCATCCCAGCACTTAATGAGAACTTCTATAGTTTCTTGGAAAGATAAGGAAGATATCTTTTGTTATTGATTGAGGTATACAAGTTGGGGGTGAAGTTCCCAAAACATTAGACTGACTGGAGTCACTGCTAGAGATAATATTTTCACAACATTCTACTGCTGGTGTTTCGTTGAAGTGGATTGTTGGTGACTCCTTGGTATATGGATACTGCTGTTCAGTGTTCAGATGTATGTTGTAAACAAGCACCCAATATCTTCTTCTCTTTTTTTTTTCATATGTAAGGGATGACATCTTCCAGGTAAATATATGTAAATGATTCAAGAACCATGTCCCCGTGCTCCAAGTCTAAGTTATTAATAAAACAATCTTATAGCTTACTCCCTGTATATTTCCCAGGGTCTAAAGTTGTATTGTCGTGTTGTTCATAGGCAGTTTCGGATTACCAAATCGCTACATTTTAATACCAGAAGTGACTTTCCTAAAACAATCTGAAACATTTACTGGGTCCCTGTTTCATTGAAATTGTCTGCTTTAATGCTAACAAGTCAAGAGTGCATAACATATTCTATCAAGTAAGATGACTACTGGGGTTCTTCGTAGCCCTTAACAAATACTTTGGTGTTATACTTGAAATTTAGGTGGTGTATTACTTGAAGGATAGTAGACTGATAGTCTTAGAAACACAACTACACAACGTTCTACGCTTCTACTATTGCTTGGCGGTTGATTTATTCGAAGTGCATTGTAGGGGACTCTTCAAACTATAAATATACCAACACCCTTTTTGGACAGATCAATAAAAAGAATGAGATTATATATTTGTGAACTCCTCCATTCTATGTTGCCTAGATCTACCAAAAACTAAGAAAATATCCCAAAGAAGGCGCTACACACACAAAGAGCTGGAAGATTTTGTGGGTCTCCAACAAAGCTGATTTTTAGCCTTGTGTGGATCATATTCTTCTTGGATTCCTCTGTTGAGACTATAACTCACATAAATAAGTTTGTCCCTTAGGTAATACTAAGTTGAAATGAAGTGAAATATTTGAAAACAGGACAACGTATTTGGCAAAGATGGAAGCTGTTTGCTTGTATAGTTCAGTCATGAAATGGTAGTGGACTAGAAAAGACACACAAAATGATAATGCAACAGAAATGGCGAAAGACTAATCAATAATGCATGGCAAGCCACTTGGTAAATATTTAAAAGACGGTTCTAATGTTTTTGTGCTTCAGTCAAACTAGTGCCTGACTTATGAGTTCCGTGGAACATTTAACTTGATGATATTCAAGCTTATCTTTTTCCCTTCAATCACTGTGTCAGTTTAGGGCATACTTCAACTAATAGAAGAATTGAATTGATTTAATTGCAGGAACAAAATTCTTTGTGGTCTGTGAACCTGGTACTCTGCATATGGAGAGTCTGTTGAAGTACATCTACGAATTATACACTGATTACGTCTTGAAGAATCCCTTCTATGAAATGGAAATGCCTATACGGTGTGAGCTCTTCGACTTAAATTTGTCACAGGCAGTCCAGAAAGATCGGGTTGCCCTATTGGGAAGATGAGCTTCTCAAGTTCATAAGCCATAAGATGTTGGTTGATCTATAATATGGTAAATTTTGTTGGACAGGTCCCATTAGGACATCTGTGATGTGTTTTTTCTTTGTTGTTACTGGACTCTTGAAAAAATCATTTTGAGAACAGCAACCCCTCAGTTAGGATTTGTTATGCAACACTGTCAGGGTTGATGCTCTTCAGTCATTAAGCCTCTCAATTCTATTTCATGAAACAAACTTTAGTTGACGAGGAAACTTCTATAACTATACAAACTATTTACATAGATGGGAAGATCCTCAAAAACAAAAAAGGAACATGGTAGCTTCACACAGTCGAGGACCGGTGGTTGCTGATACATTATATATATGCTGCATATATATGCTCTCGATGAACTTCCTAATGACCACTAAGATTCCAGGACACACCTATATAAGTGGCAGATGAACAAAAAACCTTGCCTTATTAGTCACCAAATTAAAACAAAACCTGCCAAGAAATAAACAAGTGGCAGTGTTTCTCCAACTAACATAAAAGAGGATATCGTTCACTTGAAGCTTCCAGATATATTAGCTAAGCAGCTGATGGGTTAGTAAGACATAAGGTACTGATGTTTGTATCAGAAAAGGCTGCAGCCTTTAATCTGTTTGCTTCCACTTGACCCTCAGCTCCAGCAATCCGAAGAGAACCCTGCTTGTGATGCAGTGTCTGATCATTATAAATGTCCCACCATTTCTTCACTAGCATTTTGATATCTTCTCGATCCATATGTTCTTCCTTGCCAGTGTATTTCCACGGCTTAGCTCCTGGCGAACAGTAGTGGACTGCTTTCGCTTTGTTGACGTTGATTTTCTCCGGGTGGCGCCATAGCATGGCCAGCAATAAATTGTATACATAAGGAATTGGCTTGTACTTGTCTTTAAAGAACATGTTCAGAAAGTCCTACAAAAAGGAAATGGTTGGAACCGATATATATGCTGAAGTATACATGAGAATGTGATATAAGAAGAAAACATGTCTTTGTTAGCTATGGGAAGGGGCTCAAAGTTGCGCTACATTCAAAACGCGCTACCAAAACTATAATTGCAAACGCGTACTTTGACAGGATTGGTTATGCTCATTTTGAGTTTATGTTATACATATTAACAATTTAGTATACAGCAAGTGCTAGTAGGTAATCTCTTAGTTAAGTTATCAAGTCTTGTTTGTTAAGAACATTAATTACTTGCTAGTGGATGTAATTTAACCTACCAGGTAAAAATATTATACACAACTTAAAACTCATATAAAAACTAGCAATAGTATTAGTATATACATAACTGCCTATATAGAGGCATACTACCTTACACGTACGGGGGTTAAAATTATACCTGTTCGGCAAATTGGGTGGGTGGGGTAACTTTGAGGGTGTTCAAGAGACGGACATAAATGGAGAGATTCGGCTGAAAGACAAACATGCCTGCGTTGAAGTAGATAGGTGGCCTTGAGCCCAACTCTTTGGGCCACGGCAGAACCTCAGGACATGGCTGCCCATACATGTCACATATGCAGTCGGCCACGGCATAGAAATATTTGTCAGGAAAGTCGAAAAGATGGTCTATGTTCTCAAAAACTTGCATGTCTCCGTCCAAGTATACCATCTTACTGTACTCCACAAACTGCAAATACCAAAGGGTCGAGATCAAAACAATCAGCTTAGTTACTTTAGAATCAAGATTTAGGGGTAAAATTGACTTTTTTTCATTGTTTTGGTGGGATTGAGCAATCGCTTGTAGAAAATATATTTTTGAGCTACTTGGATAGTTGGCTAACATTTTTCAGCTAGTTAACTAACAGCTAAGGTAATTTTGGGCCAAAATCGTAAAAACACAACGGAGGATAAGTTCACCTATTTCCAATATGACCTTTTTTCATTGTTTTGTGGGGGTTGAGCAATCGTTTGTAGAAAAAAAAATAAAAAATTGAGCTACTTGAATGGTTGGAGGGAGGACATTTTTGAGTTAGTTAACTAACCGTTCAAATATAAAAAAACACAGCTGAGGATAAAGTTCACCTATTTCAATAGTTCAGAGTATTTTGGCCTTTTTCTTTTAATTTTTTGTCAATTTTTGCACATCAAATGAGGTGGAGGGAGTAATTATTTTTCTAAAACAAATAAGATTAAATATGGACATAAATAGTAAGGCCGAACAGTACTTAATCTGAAGTGGAACAACTCATACTATATTTATGGTAGACTTATCATGCATTCTGAAAACATTATGAACTTGAAGTTGAGCAAGTCATGGGACATGCAGAACGAGTAACACAAAAGTTATAAGAAAACTTAATTACCTGCCAAATCCGAAGTTTGGAGTAGTTGAGAACATAATATGATCTAGCATATTTATCCGATGAGTCCATTGAAGGTGCAAGTGGCTCTATCTCCCTCACTATACAACCATGACTCCTTAGTAGTATCCGGTGTTCCTCCGGCACATCGGGTAAAATCGCCACCACCAAAGGATACATAGATTTGGCTTTTATTAATCCCTTTGCTAAACCCACCACCCCTTTCACATAATCACCATTACCCGCTAAGAATGTCACATAAGCACATGACCTCCCTAATTCTATGCCCTTTTGAGTATTAGTAGATTTTTTTGTCTCACCCACAAGGTTTGGAGCCATTTTTTCAGGTAACAAAATTAATTAAGCCTTTGAAGTTGGAATTATAATATGAGAATTGAGAATTTCCACTTTGGTTATGGCTACATATATAGTACTTGCATGGAACAGTATCTATGTTTATTTATATTTTTTGCATGGACAGTGAGATACTGTCATACGGAAATATTTAACCGACCAAAAAACATGTAATCGTTGAGAGTTAACAATTGTGATTGTGAAAAGCCACGTGTCAGCCAGCAATGCCATTTTTAATGGCATGCGTACTACGTGTATCTCTCGTACTATGAATCGACACGCGGCTGAAATGTAATGTACCTCTCAATTTGCTTTCGAACAGAAGGTTTTGGAGTTATATATAGTTCTACTTTGTTCCTGTTGTATATATGTAAATCCTTTGTCTTTGGGGGTTAATTTTTAAGACTAGATGCAGTGATATCGAGTTCGTTGGGGATAGAGAAAACGGTCCAGGAATCATAATTACATGCAATTATATATTGACTAAACTACAGAAAAACAAGGATGATACAAGTGGCTTCTACTCTTGATGAGTAGATGAAAAAGAGAAATAGCTCGTACAAATAATATGTCCGCCTATATCTCACAGAGTATTGATCAGTACGTACGTAGCTGCAGCCTGCAAGTTACAACAGTTGTCCTTCCTTATATATGGACAAAGTAAGCTTAGTAAGAAACGAAGAAAAAGAACGAAACTAACAATGGTGTAGTGACAAATACTTCTTCATCTTTATTAGAAGTTTTGGGTTCGAGTTCACCTTGTTAAGGAGCGTTTATCTCAAACGTGAGATTTTTCGGCACAAATACAAATTTAATCTGACCTCAACGTTAATATCGAAGAAAAATAAAGAAATTTTGCGAGCGTATACCCATTTTGTGGAGTTTAATCGGATATGCCCTTTTTGGCCAAAGGGAAAATTAAAACAATCGAACTAGATCTATTTATATTCTCGTTTTTAACAAATAGCTCAGATACTTTGGCTAACGGAAGTGAAAAAAATTGATTTTAAAATTATTTTTCTGATTTGTTTATTAAAATAAAAGCGGCGTGAATTTAATTTAGAAAAATCAACTTTTCACATCCGTCCACCGAAAAGGGCATATATATCTGAGCCATTTGTGGCCGGAGGTAAAAATAGGCTACTTTTTAACGGATGATATATTTGTTCTAATTATTTTGTACAAGGTATGTTTGGACCTCTTTCTCTTAATTAACTATATCGTATTTTACGTAGATATTAGACTCCATCATAAATAATCTGGCCCATCTAAATTTATATGTTATGTACTGAACTTGAACCAAAAATCGCAGGCTCAAATAAGGAAGCCATTGTTGTCTTTCAAAATCATTCAATTGCAAAAGATGAAGCATCGAAGGAACTAATTAAGTACAAACAAATCTGAAGTTTATGGAAAGTTTTTAAATTTGTTTAATTCTTGAGGCTGAAAAATCATTCTCAAACCAATTTATCAACTCTTGTTGGAATTGAATTTGTCTCAACATAGTTGTCCTTCCTTATCTGAATAAATTAATTTTAAAGAATTGAAGAAACAAAAAAGAAATGTTGCGTTAGGAATACTTTTTAAAAAGGTATAACTCATAAAAGTAGTGTATTTTCTTGTTTTGTGTAGTTTAATCAGATCACTCAAGCTAGCTACTTGTCTCAGCACAGTTGCCCTTTCTTATATGGACAAATTAAGTTTAAAAAATTGAAGAAAAAGAAAGAAACATTGCATTTGGAATACTCTTTTTGAAAGGATATAACTCATAAATATTGTAGTGCATTTACTCTATTTTATGCAGTTTAATCGGATCACTCGAGTTGCATGTCTCAACAGTACAATTGCTATTCCCTATACTGTAAGTTTAAAAAATTGAAGAAAAAGAAAAAAAACGTCGCATTTAGAATATTCTTTTTGTACGGAAATAACTCGTAAAAGTAGCATATTACCTTATTTTGTGCGGTTTAATTGGATCACGCGAGTTGCACGTCTCAACAGTTGCCCTTCCTTATATGGACAAATTAATTTTAAAAATTTGAAGAAAAAGAAAGAAACATTGCGTTTGGAATACTCTTTTTGAAAGGATATAACTCATAAAAGTAGCATATTACCCTATTTTGTGCAGCTTAACCGGATCATTCGAGTTGCATGTTTCAACACTTGTCCTTCTATATATGAACAAATTAAGTTTAAAAAATTGAAGAAAAGGAAAGAAACGCTGCATTTCGAATACTCTTTTTGAAAGGATATAACTCATAAAAAGTAGCATATTAGCCTATATTGCGAAGTTTAAACTCGAGTTGCATGTCTCAACACAATTGCCCTTCTATATATGGACAAATTAAGTTTTAAAAATTGAAGAAAAAGAAAGAAACGTCGTGTTTGGAATACTCTTTTTGAAATTATATAACTCGTAAAAGTAACATTTTACCTTATTTTGTGCGGTTTAATCAGACCGCGTGAGCTGCACGTCCCAACAGTTGCCCTTCATTATATAGACAAATTGATTTTTTTTAAAAAATTGGAAGAAAAAGAAAGAGATGTTGAGATTGGAACACTCTTTTTGAAAGACAAGGCCAGCTCAACGAAATCGGGAGCCTAAAGCTAAACTTTTATAAGAGGCCTTAAATTTATTTAATAACCTTAAATTTATTTAATAAAGTTTTGTGTAATTTTATTCTAATTTTCTCTTTTTTTAGTCTGTGAAGATGGTATATGGATCATCTTGTACCTATCTTGATTAATATTCACTCAGTTACATGCTACCTTCCATCATTAGATATATCTAGTAACTCTACCCACTCAAATTTAAATAAATATTTGTATAAGAAACATATATTGGCGGTTATGATACTCTTTTATGAATTCTCATAATCTAATAATCTCAATTTTGTACCCACTAAGTAGATGTCAAAAAAACTTCATACATTTAGAATAATGCAAATATATTTTGAAATAAAAACAAAGGTTTAATCCACTATCTATAAGAAATAATCAACTCTACGAGAGACTTCATCTGTTTTAAATTATCAAAGTCGTCATCGATTTGTTCATTTTTTATATATTGCATATGTTTACTATTGTCTAATTCATGTGAATATGTTTGAATGGGCGCAAAATTAAGAGAAAAAGAAAGATTCTTCAAAATTGTGGTCCAAAACAAGTTATATATATAATTTTTTTAACCTATAAATCATCTCATGAAGGTTAAAACGAAAAGTTTAAATTAGATTTTTATTGAATATGAAAAAATGTTATTCTTTTTGGGACTGACTAAAGAGAAAAGAATGTTACATAAATGGGAACGTAAAGAGTATAAAATTTGAATTATTTATTCAATAACCTTTTACATTTCAAGAAAAGAAATATAAAATCTAGTCTCTTTTGTTAATAATCTTATAATATGTAAAATAAAATTTTGGGGCCTTCAGTTTGGGGGGCCTAAAGCAATTGCTTTAGTGGCTTCCCCCTAAAGTCGGCCCTATTGAAAGGATATAACTCATAAACGTAGCATATTATCATATTCTGTGCGGTTTAACCGGATCACTCAAGCTGCATGTCTTAACACAATTGCTCTTTTATATATGAACAAATTAAATTTAAAATTGAAGAAAAAGAAAGAAACGTCACGTCTGGAATACTCTGCTCTTTTATATATGAACAAATTAAGAGCCTGTTTGGATGGGCTTAAAAAAAGCAGCTTATAAGTCAAAAAAAAATAAGTTGGGGTAGGCCAACTTATTTTTTTTGGCTTATAAGTTATTTTCAGTTTATAAGCTGCTTTAGATAAGCTAAGCCAAACGGGCCCAATTAATTTTTTGGGCTTATTTTAAGCACAAAGTGATCGTAAGTAAGTACCCAAACACTCAAAAAAGCTGAAAACAGCTTATAAGCAACTTATAAGCCAATCCAAACGGGCTCTAAGTTTAAAATTGAAGAAAAAGAAAGAAACGTCACGTCTGGAATACTCTTTTTGAAAGGATGTAAACCATCATTTATTTTGTACAGTTATCACTCGAGCTGCATGTCTCAACACAATTGCCCTTCTATATATAGACAAATTAAGTTAAAAAAGTTGAAGGAAAAGAAAGAAACATTGCGTTTGGAATACTCTTTTTGAAAGGATATAACTCATAAAAGTAGCATATTACTCTAATCAGATCACTCGAGCTGCATGTCTTAACACGATTGCCCTTCCTTATATGGACAAATTAAGTTTTAAAAATTGAAGAAAAACAAAGAAACATTGTGTTTGGAATATTCTTTTTGAAAGGATATACTCATAAAAGTAGCATATTACCTGATTTTGGGCAGTTTAACCGGTTGCACTTGTAGATGATACCGTAATTTAGGAATTCGACGTCCTTTTCATTTCCTCTCATCGTCATTTTTTCAGGTTTTCATTTGGATTGGCTGAGTGACACGTATTTTATTGTGTAAAATAATGTCTTAACCCTATATTAAAAATAGTATTTGATATTTTCATATACTTCCATATTTTCGTATTTTATTTCTATCGTTATCTATTTCCTACTTCGCTTTTAAAGTTCCGTTGTCAGGAACTAGAAGTCGTGAATAGCTCGTTGAGTTTGGTGTCAATCTTCTATGTGCACTCCTTTAATTTGACAATGGCCCTTTAGTGTGAGATTTGAATAACGGAAAAGGGCCAAATATAGCCTTATATTGCCGAAAAAGGGATAAATATACCCCTCGTTATATTTTGAGTTCAAATATACTCCTGTCGTTATACTTTCGATTCAAATATACCCCTGCTCCGTTATACTTGTCCAAGTTAGACACTAAATTTGATGTGGCATAACAATTCGGTGAGGTGGACACCACGTGACATGCCTATTCACCATCCCAACCCATTTAGCCCTCTCTTCCCTCCAGGTGTCTGATGACGGACTTCAAAGCGCTGCTTGGGGAGCTCCGGTGAAGCAACTTCAACTCTTCGATCGCCACCAGGCTCATGGTTGCGCTGCTATGGAAAATCTCCTCCGCTCGAGGAAACAGTTTTTGTGCTCCTTTACACCCAGATAAGCTCAATTCTTCAAGCAACAAAACATCAAGCTCGCTGATCTTCATATCAAAATTCAAGAAAGAAAAAAAAATAGAAAGAGGTACACAATAGAAAAATAATTAAATTCAATCAAAATCCCAAACTATAACCAATTTTGTTGATACCCATTTAAAGAAACTGAAAACCCATAAAGTAAACACAATTCTTTTGAGCATAACTTTATTTTTGATTCGGGCCATGAGAAGGAAGAACCTATTGTAGAAACCGGTAGAGAGATTGATGAAAGTCTGAAGGCCAAGCTTTTCAAGAAGAATGGTTTATTGAATTTTCCGAAGACCCATTTTTATAAACAATTTCAATTCTATTCTTCGTTGGTCGATATCATCTGAGACGGTATGAATATCTCTTTGAAGATATGGTCGGAGAATTCTGCCTTATCCTTCTTCTTAATCCTCAGCAAGAAACTCCGGTTACAAATTCTTTCATGATCGAATCCTCCAGCTTTGTTAACCCAGGAGACTATCTCTCGGAGAAATTCATCTTGAATGACCAATTATCATCCAGAGATAGGTTGATATCAGTAGCTTTTTTAACAGAGAACAAATTGGTGAAATTTGAATCTTCCATTGACGGCAAATGGGTTGGAGCGGTGAGGTAGCATGGCACGTGGTGTCCACCTCACCGAGTGTCAGTGTCACATCAAATTTGGTCTGCAACTTGGACAAATATAATGAAGGAGGGGTATATTGAACCGAAAGTATAAGAGCAGGGGTATATTTGAACCCAAAGTATAACGAGGGATATATTTGATCCTTTTTCGATAGTACAAGGGTATATTTGGCCCTTTTCCGTTTTAATAATTAGATCTCAATGCTTGCTTCTAACTACATCAACTTGTTAATCAATCGTTTTATTATTACACCATGATTGAAAATTATCTTTCACTTTTTACTTTATAAATTAGATTTATTTGTTCTATAATTAAGTTCATAATATATATTAATAAGAAAGTAAAATTGGGTATTTGACTGGTGGAGTGACCTTCTAAGTAAAATAGACATAGTTAAGTAATTTTTCTGTTACAAAAAAAAAAAAAAGTGACTTTATTAAGTAATTTTGAATAGTTGAGTGACCATATGAGTAATGTACTTTAACAATTGAGGAGTGTAATTTAAAACACGGAAAGAGGTCACAAATGTCCCCAACAAATTAAAAATAAATTTATACGTCATTCTTTCACCTATTGGACCTCAGTTGTTCTTAATGTTAATTTTCATGTTAAGTTAGTTCTGTCCCACCTATTGAACTCCCATTGTCCTTTATGGTTGAAATGATATCCCTTTTAATAGAATTATGAGATGACATAAGTGAGAGTTTAATTACATGTGTGATATTAATTTATTGGCTCACATGAATGTTAGACTTAACCCATAAACATCTAACCCATCCAATTCTATTTGTTATGCACCTATTTTGAACCAAAATCCGTAGCCTCTGCTAAAGAAAAAATTATTGTCTTTTGAATTCATTTAGTAACAAAACATGAAGCATCGAAGAAACTAAGTACGAACAAATCCGAAATTTGATTTTTTTTTTTTAATATTTGTTTAGGCTGAGAAATCATTATTAGTCCTATTTATATTAATAGTTGTTGTTGAATGATCATTTGAGTTGAGCTTTAAACTTGAAATTTATTGCGAGTACCAATTAGGTGTCTTCGAATCCCCGATTTTGAGGCATTTTTTCTTTTAAAACATCATTTCTAGAAATTCGAATTATAATCATTAAATTTTGCTAAACTCTTTAGTTGTTATATAGATTAGTAATAATTTTTGAGTTGTTTTTATTTGAAGTCCGTTGGCTGTTAAATTCGAAAGTTTATAGGCTGGTGAAGTCGGTCCCATTGTCATTGTATGCAAATGGTTTCCAATTATTTTGGGTAAACACGGATGAGTCGGGTTATTTATGATTGGGGTCACGTAGATCAATAAATAATTGTCATTTATTTAATTAAAACTGTACGTATTATAGTTCCTTTAAAAAAGGGGTATAAAAGAACTTTATACACAAATATGTTGAAAATCAAGTGTTTATACACAAAGTATGAACGATGTGGTGTAAATATTTTTAAAAATAGATATAAAAATTAATTTTCCCTATTTTTTAATCCATTTTTTTCCCGTTAAGCAATTGGATCTAATTGATAACAGCAAGAGACATCTTTGACCCTCTAAGTTTAAAAAAATTGGACTAGTTGAATGTATATATATGTAAATTATGCCAAAGTATGAAAGTAATTTTTTTTTAAAATTATTTTTTTATTACATAGGGTAGGGAAACGGGAAATGAGAAGGGGATTACAACGTGGGATTCGAACCCTTATCAATAAGGTGAAAGTTCAGGTAGCCAACCACCTGAGCTAATAACGTGAAAGTTCAAGTAGCCAACCACCTGAGCTACTAGATCTTGCCTGAAAATAATAAATTGTATGTCAATGAGAAAAAGAAAAATCCTTGTTAACTTCCAATTCTTTTAGAAAGGCACTGGGGCATATTCTTCTTTTTCATTATACTTACCTGTATGTATATACCCTGAAATTTCTTTACCAATTTCAGAGCAAAGAGAGTGACATGTTGCAATGCATTTTTCTTCTCTCCGATTCCGGGTATCCCTTCCCTTCTTTTATCTTCTGTTTTTTGGAAAAAATAAATAATAAATTTGGATTTTTTTTGCAGTGAATTTTGTATTTATTTGGATTGAATCACTGGGTATTTGATTTTTAAGTTTGTTACTAAAGATCTGTGTCACTGTAGGGAGGTAATGCTAGAAAAACAGCTTACTGGCCATTGGGTTGATAGGTCAATATGTTCTTGGTTTTGGGATCAGTCAATTGCTCAAGGTGATTCCTTCAAGGTAGGGACATAACAGTAACTGTTTGAATGTTATAATTAAAAAGTTGCTATATAACTCATGATATTGGGAAAAACAAGATTCTTGATCTTGAGTTTACGTAGCATTTGCATTTTTGGTTGCCCAAGTTTGAAGCTTTTGTTATGTTTGCTTGTTACAGCATATACCAGTAATTGCTTCACCAACCCATTACCTTTTCCAAGTTAATCGTGAAGGAGTCACTTTCTTGGCTTGCACCCAAGTGGAAATGCCACCTTTAATGGCAATTGAGGTAATTCACTTGTTGGTTTCACCTCTTGCTTGGTTATTATGTTGTTGCTGCTAGATTTATCTATTCTTGAATAAGTTTATGACACAAGATGGGTTTAATGGAATTGTTTTCGAACTATCACACACCTGTCCATGATATGTTAAGAAGGTCAGTATGTCCTATTTGTAGGTGTAACTGGTAGGATGTTTGTTGGACGGCTAAATGGAGATGCCACTTGTAATTCTTATCAATTAGAAACTTGAACATCCTAGCATACTGCTTAAATTGCTTTTAATGTGAATCTGATAATTTTCTGGATGATTAGAATGTCCGAAGGATATTGAAGGGATTTCTGCTTAAAAACATGACCTTTTGGCCTAGGGCAGTGGCGGAGTCAAGATTTCAGTAAGGGGATTCAAAATATAAGGAAAGAAACACACAAGAAGCCACAGGGATTCAACGTGTACTATATTTACATAAAAATAATAATTTTAACCTTGTATATACAATGTAATTTTCCTGCGAAGTGGGTATGGTGAACCCCTTTGCACCCCCTGGCTCCGCCCCTGCGCTAGAGCTTTCCTTCAATTATAAGGATGCAACACAGATGTGTGGATAGAGTGCATCTCATGAGTTTGAACCTTGCGACTGAATATGAGCATGGCATTTAAGTGGAAGTAGAGTAGCATGGCAGATACTCCTCCAGATTTGACCTGTGTGCTATCTGGGATTGGACCAGCCAACTCACAAGGAATTTTTTAATTATCAAAAGAGAAGTCCTTTTAGCGTGTGACTCTCTAGCTAATATACACTAGTATATTATAGTAATTGGTTATCAAAAGGCAATCAAAATAAAGTATAGAGCCTTTCCATCTGCAATTGTTAGATGTAGGTCAGACGTGTTTGTCGTAGTACAGAGTTTATTACAAGCTTAGATTGCTGTCACCGGGTGTGCCCTTTGTATTTGATAAAATCTGGCATCAGAGAGATTATTGTTTTCTAAGTTTTGGCTGTGATAAGTTATTCCTTCTGTTCCTCTGCCATGTTTTCTAGGCTTTGTGGGTATCTCTTCTTGGTTAAATGATTAGATCTGTAAGAATCCGGTCATACTATTGGAAGTTCTTGTACCCGGCAGTTAAATTTTTACTGCTAACTGATTCATTGAATTGATGCGGCGAAGTTCTAGTTCCAAATACTGCTAGGTGAACATAGGGAGGCTACTATACTTTGCTTATTAACTTTAAAACTGCGATCATCTCTGCAAATAATGGCTTTTATTGATCATCTGACTATTTAATTTCTAGTTCCTGTGCAGAGTAGCTGATGTCCTGTCAGAATATCTTGGAGGGTTGAATGAAGATTTGATAAAGGACAATTTTATAATTGTATATGAGGTATTAGACATCTTGAAGCTTTTTTTTTTTTTTTTTTTTTTTTTTTTTGGTGGAATTTTTAGCTGCAAAAGATATTTTTGTTAGGAAGCTTAGAATGACGCAAACCGGGTTAAGTTGACGTTTTTCTAAAACCATCAAACTAAGAAGTCGTTAAGCAAGCTGCGCTAAACAGTTCTACACCAATGTACCTTCAGATTCTATAGAGTGATTTGGTTGAATTTCTCAGTTGTCTTTTCTTTTTCTTTCTTTTTTCTTGTCAATTCTTTTCCTACTAAGTGTTTATTCACATTTTTCCAGATTGCAATTAAATGTTGGCTATTAACTTATACTATTGAGACAGTCCTGTACTGTTTTTGTGTTACTTTTAGTTTTAACCACCCGAGAACTTGTTGGCTTTTGGCCAAAGTTACCAGTTGACCAACTATCAGTGCAACTGTAGAGGCTGTTACCATGAAATTTATGATGCACAAAGTAGCCAGTTCTACTCTTGATTCTAGGAGAGCCAAAAAACGAAAAAAGAAAAACCACCCTGCCAATTTCTGGCTGGTAAAGATCCTAAAATGCTCTCTCATCTTTTTAGGCCAAACACACTAGGTCACTGCAAACAAGCTGAACACTGCAAAACATTGGCTTTTTTTTTTTTTTCCTTCCAAAACCCCGACCTGATGTGAGACAGTCCATTTACTGAAGCTTGAAGTATCTGCTGGTCCTTTAAGACTTCAAAGAATATCTCTTGATTACCCTGATTAAAAAAGAATATCTCTTGATTACACCAGTCCAGAAAACAATGCTAATGTAGAGCTTGGTTTCCTGACTTGATCCTTAATAAGTTGTTATCAGTAGCTTTTGACATTTTCTTCCTCAAACCAGCCAATTAAGAGAAGATAAAACATTAGAGTCCCGTTTCATTTCATTGATGGATTTCACATAGTCATTAGAATTGTATTCCAAAGCAAACCCCCGCCCCCCCACCCTCCCTCTCCCTCCCCCCACTTTTTTTCCCAACCCTCCCTTTGAAAGTCAACACATTTCTGCGCTGCCTACTGTGAAAATTCGAAGTCAATTAGCTGAAAAGTAAAAACAATAGGCCAGTTCATCCAATTCAACTTTCAGAGTTCCATTGATGAATGTATGTGTGTTCTATTTTGATAATTCACAGTTCAATACTGAGCATATTCTCTTTCTCTCTCTCTCTCTCTCTCTCTCTCTCTCTCTCTCTTCCTTTATATGATATGAAATATATTTAACACGTTATTGCTTTAGCCCTGTCAACTGCTTTCTGCCTATGCCATAAAGACAACAAACACTTCCCATTATAAAGTTTAAACTTGTCTTCATTGCTCTCCCTTCTCCTCTCTGGTTCTACAGTCGTCAACTCTTCATTTACTAGTAATCCCATAATGGCTCATGCCATAGTTTCCTCATCACTCTAAAGCTGCACTCGGTCGAGGCACTCTTCCCAAATCACCTATTTCTGTCATACTTAGCCAAAAAAAAAAAAAAAAAAGTTGTAAAACATGCATACCTTTACAGACCACTTAAGGTGCAGATGGTCTTGTCCATATCCATGGTTCCTGTAATTAGGGCTATTATGTCTTAAGGATCTTTAATGTGTATCCTATGGTATACCGGTATTAGATCTCCCACTCTCTTCTTGCTTAAAAAACTGGAAACCATGGTTCATTACACTTTCAAAGAGGATTGATGGTGAAGCCAAAGTGCAATGGATTGATAAGAGATGAGAGAGGGAGAGAAAGTATGTGCTTGTTGCATTCTCTTTTTTTTTTCATTTTCCATTTGTTCCTTTTTTTTTGGTTTTTTGGGGGGGGGGGGGCGGGGGAGGGGTAACAGTGTCGGTCCAGCTTGCGCACCTCAATTATTCCACCAGGTACCTGCTACTCCGCATCAACACAAGTACCGGTAACCGACTTAGGCAGATAGGAAGAAATCACCTAGTGATTTTGTCTTTTTTTTTCTATGTGCTTGTTACATTCTTTTGTTTTACCCATTTGTTTTTGTTTGAGATGGATCTAAGTTATATGTGATTTAAGTGGATTAATGTTTCCACTGATCCTCCAGAATCATTCCACAAACCAACAAATTTGATCGTAGTTTCAAAATTATGGCATTTTTACGAAACTGTTGCAACTTTTCCTTGGAAACTACTGAAACAAACCATGTTTTTCAATGTTTTTGATTGAAACCTTTATAAAACTGATGACATAGTTAATCAACAAGATATAAAATAAAATTCTAAAAAGTTAGCAACATGCCCGTACTAGTATATGGAAGTGAACTAATACAAATTTTCACTGGATCCAGATATGCTTATTACTCCAACATGTTATAGCACATACTTTGGTCATGTGTAAACCTTCACTTGATGCGTAGATACAAATGTATTGCATAGCTTTTTCTTAATCAATGTTATCATATAATTTCTTAGGTATCTTTAATATTATTTTGTGAAAAACATGCTTAAAGAATATTATATAATTCCCAAATTGTTCTAGAAACGTTCTCAAAATCGTTTTCTTTTAGTTAATAAAATTTGATTCTGATGGACTTCAAATTGACTATGGCCTTACATTTGTTTGATGTGCAGCTTTTGGATGAGATGATAGACAATGGTTTCCCTCTTACTACAGAACCGAATATACTAAGGGAGATGATAGCTCCTCCAAACATTGTAAGCAAAGTAATGAGTGTTGTCACTGGTAGCACTTCCAACATGAGCAACACACTTCCAGGTGCAACAGGATCTTGTGTTCCTTGGAGAAAAACGGACCTGAAGCATACAAGCAATGAAGTTTATGTCGATTTAGTTGAAGAAATGGATGCAACTATAAATAGGTCTATGTCTTACTATTACTTAAACCTCCATTTACAGCTCCTTATTTCTCAATATTGTGAGAATTTACCTAATAATATCTTCAAATTTTATATTTATCATCAATTTTTCTAGTTTGACATGACGTCACCCATTTTATCACAAGAGGTGAAGGGTAAACATAATGATATACTACTTTGAAGCAATAAAGGATATAACCCAGAGGTTAAGATTTCATAAAAGAACATCTAGAGTTTAAGATTTCAAGAACCTGTTTCGTTTAAACAATGAGATCTTAAAAGGATGGCGTAAATTTTTGAAGGTATGCTTTGTACTTTATATGTTACCTATGAATTCATTGCTCTATTTCAACTTATATGACTTTCTTTCTATTTGGGAATATCTCAAAATGTACCGCTCTTCTATTATTATATTATAGTATACCATTTTCGAGAGTTCAAATTCATCTAACCAATCAAATTTAACTTTGATGTCATGTTTTTTCTATCAAAGTAATTTTTTAATTAGTTTAGTATTCTATTTTACTAGGGTGAATATAATATTTCTGTGAAATTACCTTCTGAAATGCACAAATTGTGCCACATAAAATAGGACGGAGATAATAACAAATATCGTAATCTACCTTGTTTTTTTTTCCATTTCAGTAAAGGGTACCTTGTTTCCACATGCTCCCTTTTGAGTCCATCAAAAAGTTATAATCATTACTCATCCCATAAGGAGGTCAACCATTACTTGTTATGTCTTCTACTGACAGAACAAGTTGAATTCTATAGCTGTAATGAAAAGGGATATTACCAGACTACTTCATCTTAATGATATCGTTTAAGAATCACAATGCATGCTCCATTACGTTGTGATTGCTTTTAGGTTCCTGTTGGAATGTAATCTCGGTTTGTCTCCATTATGCATAGAGAAAACTATTTTGATATGGAGTCAGTAGGAACCTTAAAGTTACGATCTGCTGCTTGGCACATACAAAGAGATGCAGTTCCTGCACAGCAAGCATGCTTTTGTACACCAGTGCAAAGGCCTTCTTCAAGGGAATTTGGCAGCATCCTTGAGAATTGAAGTGCATTATAGTTTACATACTCACGTACATGTATGTGTGTTATCAAAGTATATAAAGTGTCATTCTTTTTACTGTTTGACGACCAAATGTCTTTCTTTCAATCTGTTAGATTATAAAAATGAACCCCTAAACCCGCAAGGGTGGCTCAGTTGGTTGAGCATGGGGCTTTCATAATGGAGGTCTCAGGTTCGAAACCCCCTGCCTACGACAGGCGGATTTGCCTTCCGGGTCGAGCCTCGCCGCACCGGGCTTGCCTAGTGCGGGTTACCTCTCCTGTGTGATTTGCTAGCTATTGCACAGGAGCTGGGTTTACCTTGTGCGCACCCGAAGGGTAGCGGCTGCGGGTTCCCATGTCATCAAAAAAAAAAAAAAAATGAACCCCTAATATTTGTAGAAAGAATTTAACTCCAAGACTTCTCTGGATTGGCAAGAAAGTTGCTACAATTGAACTTCTTGAGAAGGCTGCAGTGAAGTAAAATAAAGGAAAATGAATTTATTTCCTTGCATGTGTTTCGTTGAAAGGAAAAGGAATTCCTTTTCTTGTATGTTCTGTGATATTTGCAGGACAGTAAGGTCATGCCATATTCTTCTCTTTGCTGTAATCAAATTGATTCTATTTCATTCTTCACTCATGAAGCTATATTGCTGAATAATGGATTGCTTTTCTACATCCGGGGTTCATAGTTTGAATACGCTTGACCATTGAATTCCATATCATCTTTTGCTTATTTGGTTTTATATGCTTGAACTAGGGTTTTACAGGAATAGCCAATGACCTAAAAGCTTCTCATTCTATTTGTTTTATGCTTCTCAGAGACGGGGTTCTGGTGAAATGTGAGGTCTGTGGCGAAGTTCAAGTGAATTCACATCTTTCTGGTCTTCCTGATCTTACCCTTTCATTTGCAAATACTTCCATCTTGAACGATGTGAGATTCCATCCTTGCGTTCGGCTACGACCGTGGGAATCAAACCAAATTCTGTCTTTTGTTCCTCCTGATGGACAATTTAAGCTCATGAGCTACAGGTTTGTGGTGTTAACTATTGCAGTTGGCTTCACTCCAGATCAAAATTTGGTGGTTTTGACTTTATGTAAAGAATATTCAAATCTTCTGCTCACAGTTATCTACCCTTTATTCCCTCTGATATTGAAACCCAAAAGACTAATCCCTTCTTTTCTTGGTAAGGAAGGTGAAACCCAGGAAAAAATTTACCTTTTCTGAGGAAATGGAAATATTTGGGTCAATATTGGAACTCCGGCCAAATTCCGGGCTGCGGAACGTGCTCCCTCCAATATCGAAATTTGAACAGTCAATAAATGCATAACGAAAGCTGAACTGTTCATAAATGCACTCTATGCATAGAAGGAAATGCATGTCTTTTTTCGATAACTGTCATCTAATAAGATATGTCCACAACAAGTAGTGGCAGTGAGTCCATCTTTTATGGGGTTATGAGTAGATTTTGAAAGTACAAGGTGCATCCAACAAATATGAAAAAACAGGAAATGCCAAACCGTAAATCCATAGCATGTCAGTTTTCACTGAAGGAGTGCATTAAAGATTTCACTTGTTTGCTGCTTTTATCTTGTCTAAAGTTCTTTCCTCCCCTCTAAACTATGCCATGCAGAATAAAGAAGTTGAAGAGTACCCCAGTATATGTAAAGCCACAAATTACTTCAGACTCAGGGACATGTCGTATTAGCTTGTTAGTTGGGATACGCAATGATCCTGGGAAGCCAATTGATGATATAAGCGTGCAATTTCAACTCCCTCGTCGCGTTTTATCTGCGGATCTTACATCAAATTATGGAACAGTAAACATCCTTTCCAACAAGGTACTTGGTACTTCCTCTCTTTTACAGAGTTGCTTATCCTTTGTGCCCTTTCTTAATGGATGTGTCATGCCAAACTTAGTCTTTTGAAAAAGAAAAAAAAAATCAGTCTGATTCCATTTTGGAATTATGTGACACAAAATTTTCAGGTTGAATCCTGACATGTTGATTTATTGGTGCAGACCTGCACGTGGTCCATTGGTCGGATGCCGAAAGACAAAACTCCTTCAATGACTGGAACATTAGTGTTGGAAACAGGTGTAGAGCGGCTTCATGTATTCCCTACATTTCTTGTGGGATTCAAAATTATGGGTGTTGCACTCTCAGGTTTGAAAATAGAAAGACTTGATTTCAAGAATCTACCTACGCGGCCTTATAAAGGGTTTCGAGCTCTAACCAGGGCTGGGGAATATGAAGTCAGGTCATAAATATTATGGTTTCTTGATCTTGAATTTCACAGTTTTGGTGTTGCTTGAGACCAGGGTGTTAAAACAGTTTTCTGTATGATAGATACCAGTATTAGAATCTTACTCTTACATGGTTTTTTATCCAATTTAAAGAAATATCGTACTATTTCAGAAAGAGATTTTTCTGTATAATTGTCACACCAAATTCATTAATTGAAACATGCTTTGGATTGATCAATGATTCATATGCTCTATAAACCAGATTATGCAACATGGATTTTTGGCCTTGCTTGTGTTCAATATCCGCATTATTTTCTTTGGCCTAAATTTGTACCTGTAGAAAAGTCAAGTTGGAATCATTTGGTTTCCCCTTCGCTTCCCAACTTGATAATGTAATAATATTGGAGCTAGCAAGATTTGTTGGAAGCTTGTCTAGATTTCAGAGGACAAATGATTCAAAGTTAACATCACTTCTTTGGAAATTGAACTCTTTTGCTGTGTCAGCTACACTTTTAGCGATTTTGAGAGTATACCAAAATCTTATTACACGCAGACAGATTACGTTGGGACCATATTTATCTTGTTTGTCTCTTTCTAATTTTATCAAATGTTTTTGAAGGGTAATTTGTAGAGCAATTGTTTATAATTTCATCTGGATGACCCATCATTTAATGAAAATTATGTCCAATTGACGATAAGATAGAGTAGTTGTCTCTGGAAATTCCTTTTAAGGACAGCTCTTTTCTGCCTGTTTCTTGGCCAGTGGCCAGGATAAAATTGTTTATATCAAAATTAGTCTATGAAAGTATGATCCGCCAGACCCGTTCAAATTTGGGTGGGTTAATGACCCTCCCAAATATTTTAGCCTATCTTGACCTTCATATTTGGACCATTTGAGCTACTCAAATTTAACCCAAATTGCCCATTTGCCTCACAATTCAAATACATGAATCCAAACTGTGTTTTCTCCTTATCCAAGTTGCACCGGAAAAGGCCAATCTGTCATTACAATGGTGTGACATGAAGAAGAAAAAGTGCAAAAAGAGAACCAAAAAGCACCAACTTACGGTCGGCAAATGAAAGCTAGATAGCTATTTGCCAATACAAATGGATTTACTACAAAAAGTGCTATGTATCGTTTAGCAAAAAAAAATCATCCTTCTTTTCACACATTTTCTTCATTGTTGCAAATTATGAGTGGACATGAATTGAATTCCTATCTGGGCCATAGTATTGCCTTTGTGGTAATTGTGGATAACAACTCTAAATTTGTTGGTTAGCACTAGTCTATTTTTGTTGAAGTTGATTGTTCCCTTCATTGCTTTTGGCGTACAAGTCATGTCTTGGAGGGGCCACATTTTCCACACATTTGACCCCATTATAATTTTAATGGTACAGTTGTTGCACACGTGGTGAGATTTTATTTGGTTGGAGAATTTATTTTTCCATTTAAAAAAGAAGTGGATTGAAAATTACTTATTTACAGGTCACCAGTTCTTATCTTAAATATCCAACTACACTCCTGCAAATTGTGAGAAGTTGTACAAATTTGGCAACTTGCTTTTCAAAATTGACGGTCTGTGCTGTATATATATCTAGACCGCGTATGCCGTGCGCGCATTATAATCTATATGTATATAGATTATGAATATATATATATATATATATATATATATATATATATATATATATATATATATATATATATATATATATATATATATACTATGTTCAAAACACGATTAATATAACGTTGTAGTTTGTCTTTCGTATCTAAAACTTTATTATATTAATGTTTGCTACGAATACAAAATCGGTAAATTTATTAATATTTTTTAAAAAAGAAGATCTGTTTAAAAAGAAACTATTTTCCTCTCTTTGAGATAAAACAATACAATGTTTAAGCATCAGTTGATACTTTCAATTTTAATTCGATTAATTTATCGGTGTAAAATACTTATTATTTTTTATCAAATTTTGATTTAGATAATTCTAATTTAAATTATTAAATTAATTTTACATGTTTAAAATGAAACAAAGTAGAAATTGATTTTTTTCCTTATTCTAAAGAGTCCATTGTTATTGATTTAATTGTTTGATTTTCTAAGCATTTGTTTTTTCACATTGTTTGTTTTATTAATGTGGGATTCACATTTTTTTTTTAATGTTGCTTGATTCTGTTACTATGGGGTCTACTTTTTTTTTCCCGTGAGTTTGGATGTGGTGAGTTTCACTTTTTTTTTCTTCCTTTTTTTTTATTGTTTGGTGTTATTTAGTATGGAGCCCACCATTTTTTTTAAGAGACAACGGACGATGAAGCATTATATAGTTTCTTCTTTTTTTTTTTTTTTTTATTTTTATATTGCTTGGTGTCGTTTAGTATGGGGCCCACCCTTTTGGACATTATTAGTTTGCATTATTTTTATGTATATAATATATATATATATATACTATATTCAAAACACGATTGATATAACATTGTAATTTATCTTTCCGTATCTAAAATTTTACTATATTAGTGTTTGCTAAGAATACAAAGTCTGCACTTTTTTTTTTGACATTATTTATTTTTTTAATATGGGATTCACTTTTTTTTTTTATATACATTGCTTGATTTTGTCAATATGGGATACTATGTTCAAAATACGATTAATATAATATTGAAGTTAGATCTATATTTAAAACTTTATTCTATTAGTGTTTGCTACAAATATGCATGGTGTTTAATATGGAGCCCACAATTATTTTCACATTTATTAGAGTAAGGAAAAAATGAAAAAGTAATTAAATTCTATCTTATTTTAATATATAAGTATTTTAAGTATATTCTTGTACAATAATTTCATTTGCTCCCACTAATGGGTTGATACGCAGCGTAATGAATCCATCATTATTGACTTAATGAGATACTTTGGAAATTATATGAATATTGTTTGATTTTTTTAATATGGGGTGCACTTTTTTTTTTTTGGACATTAGTGTTTACTACAAATACAAAATCTTTTTTGACATTGTTTATTTTCTTAATATGGGATTCACTTTTTTTTTATATATATATTGCTTGCACAATTATTTTCACATTTATTAGAGTAAGGAAAAAATGAAAAAGTAATTAAATTCTATCTTATTTTAATATATAAGTATTTTAAGTATGTTACTGTACAATAATTTCATTTGCTCCCACTAATGGATTGATTCGTACGCGATAATAAATCCATCATTATTGACTTAATGAGATACTTTGGAAATTATATGAATATTGTTTGATTTTTTAATATGGGATGCACTTTTTTTTTTTTTTTACATTAGTGTTTACTACGAATACAAAGTCTTTTTTGAAATTATTTTTTTTAATATGGGGTTCACTTTTTTTTATTTATATTGCTTGATTTTGTTAATATGGGGTCCACTTTTTTTACCGTGAGTTTGGAGATGGTGGGTTTCACTTTTTTTTTTTTTTTTATATATTGCTTGATGTTGTTTAGTATGGGGTCAATATATATGGGGCCCACAATTTTTTTTTATGGGCCTGTTTAATATGAAGCCCAAATTATTATATACTATGTTCAAAATGCGATTGATATAACATTGTAATTTGTGCTCCGTATCTAAAACTTTATTATATTAGTGTTTGCTAAGAATACAAAGTCTGCACTTTTTTTTTTTTTACATGGGATTCATTTTTTTTTTTATATATATTGCTTGATTTTGTCAATATGGGATACTATGTTCAAAACACGATTAATATAACATTGCAGTTTGTGCTCCGTATTTAAAACTTTATTATATTAGTGTTTGCTACGAATACGCATCGTGTTTAATATGGGGCCCACATTTTTTTTAACAGTGTTTGTTTTTTAAATATGGGATTAACTTTTTTTCAATATTGCTTGATTTTGTTAATATGGGGTCTACTTTTTTTTCCGTTGAGTTTGGATGCGGTGGGTTCCACTTTTTTTTAATACTCGATGTTGTTTAACCACATTTTTTTTTTTTAGGGCTTGATTAATATGGGGCCCAAATTTTTTTTTATTTTTTATGGGGGGGTCCACAACGGACGACGAAAAAGCACCCCAACCGGTGCTTCTAATATAGTAGAAATATACTAGTGTGATTTGGTCCATGATAAGCCCGGGCCCAAAGTAACATTAAAAATTAAATTATTAAATTATTTTTTAGTCCATTCTTTATGGCATTAAGTTATTTAAAGAGCAGTCTTCTACAAATTCCTAAAAATTAATCATACAAAAGTATTTGCAATTAAAAATAAAATTTTCTTATTTTAGAGTTTTTTTTTTATTTCCAAACAAATGCAAATGTAGGATATAAAAAAACTCTTTTTGTTTTACAGAGCTTTTGATAATATAATCTTCAATAATTCGACCGGCCTTTACTACATTTCGGATTAATTTCAATCATTTTTTTCCTAAATTAAATCGGTATGACTAACCAAATTACCATAAAATGATATTTTGGTATTCGAGAAATGCTTACATAATTGAAACAATACCGCGCTAAGTAGGAGTCTACTGACAAAGATCATTTTGTTTATAAATCTTCTTCTTTATTTTCTTTTTTCTTTGGGTATTTTTACTGCTATTGAAATTATCTCTCAACTAATTCTAAAGCTCAGAACCAAGTTTGTTTGTTCATTCTTTTTCCTAGACATTTTGAGAAAAAAAAACAAATACAAACACCGGCTTTAAACTGAAATCAATAAACAACACAAAACTACATTCACTAATCTAATTAGCTATCTTAAAGTCATTACTAATAGCAAGCTCATCATATAAGAATTCGACAGATTTATCATGTGCAATATTTAAAGGGATTACTTAATATTTTCTAAGAATAGTAATAAATATTCCATCCGTCCCAATTTATGTGCCATAATTGAAATTTCGAGAGTCAATCAAGTGTTTCTTTGACCGAAATTTCTTTATCTGCCTTTTAAATATTTTAAGTTATTAATTATTATGATTTATAGTACTTTTTACGGCGTTTTCAAATATATAAATTTTATTTCAAAAAACTTAAAGCTTCTATATTCGGATTCACATTCAACATTTAGAAGTTTGAATTTTAAAATTTCAACGGTATCATATACATTAGGACAGAAGGAGTAATAATTCAAATACATAAAATAATTCTTTTTAAAACTATACCTAAAACTAATTTTAGAACAGATGTAAGCACATATAATAGACAAGACCAACAAGAGATTACAAAAAGTCAAAGAATGCACCAATTATGAAGGTCCAAGTGAGGGTGGTCTTAAGAAATTAATGAGGATAAAAGTGGGAATATCCAAGGCAAAGGTGACTATTGCAGCCACGTGGAAACATAAAAATTTTGAAATCCATATTCAGCTCTAGTAAATGACAATTATAGCCCTGTGAGGACTAAAAAAAACTCTCCATTCTCTCTTATATATCGTTATAAAATATAATACAATAACCCGGATGAAGTTAGGGGCAAAGATTAAGAAAAAGTATAGCAGCGTCAAAGAAAAGGAATGCTAACAAAACATAAGAATAGGCAACAACAAAGCCACGTGAAGCAGCATCAACGAATCAACATTAAATAATCTTAAATTGGGCAATACGTGCTACTTTTCAAATGTGGGACGAAAGGACCTAACTAAAAGGCTGCTGGCTTTTTCATAATTATATGCAAAAAAATGTGCAATTAACTCATCAACACAAAGTGCACGCTCTTCAAGAAAATCAACTCTACAAAATGACATTTATAACCCCGTGAGGACGACAAAAGCATCCTCATAGAGTCATAGCCTCTTATATTAAGTAGTAAAATATACATAATTAAAGCATATTTAGCTAGCGGTTGTGATAATCGGCCGAGTAGCCAAATAAGTTAAAAGTCCCTTTTTAGTCTCCTTTGATCCTTCCCCTTTTTCCTCACTTTATTTTTTCTCCCTTTTTTTTGGTATGGTGTGTGTGTGCGCGGGGGGTGGGGGCAGCACATAGTCCCTAGCACTTATATTGAGTTCTAAGTGGAATAGAGAAATAGTATATGTAGTTTTCATTTGCATTATCATGAGAGAGGTGAATTAACTTTACTAAACAGATACAACACAAGAAATTAATCTTTATGGTTTGGTTTGGTTTGATTTGATATTTTGTCGTGAACATTTTCTTTTAAGCATAGTCTCTCTAAATTGAACGTTTTACTTCTCTTTTTCGGATGAAAAAACGATTTTATAGCAATAGAATCGAGTTGGTTAATTTGTTAGCTGTAAAGTATAGAATTTCCATAAGTATAAACTAATTCTGGAGAAATAAATAAAGTAATATAGGTTCTGACGTTCTGTCTAGTTCTATCAAGTAAATATAAATTTGGGAAATAAGGCCTACCATGTCTTTTTTTCTTTCCCGGTTTCCCTTAATTGATGGGGTTGTCAATGCTTTGTAAATATGAATTAACTTTGCTTAACAGTGCAAAACAAGAAATTAAACTTCATGTTTTGGTTTTGTGTCGTGAACATTTTCTCTTCTTTTAATCACAGTCGTTCTCTAAGTTGTACGCTTTACTTCTTTTCTTCCCATAAATAAAGTAATGGTTTTGTGTCAAGAAAGTTGAGTTGGCTAATTTGTTGGCTGTAACCTGTAAGTTCTTGCTAATTCTGCCAAAGTATGAACTCCGAAAGTAGGTCTGCCATGCTTTTCTTTCCCTACCCCCCCCCCCCCCCATCCCAATTGATGGGGCTGTCAATGCTTTGTTAGTTCTTATTGTTCTCTTATATGTGCATATATTATACAGTAATTTTGAAAGTAGAAATGAATGTATGGTCTTAGCGAAGTGGTTCAAGATATCCGTCACGATTCAAATTAGGGCTTGTGACTGGCATTTGACCAACCTACCTCAATCAAACGAACCGCTATAACTAAATAATACTAGCATATATATTTATTTGAAAGTAAACTGTAAAAGTGTTCAAAGCTAACTATCTAATAATTTAGCTACTTATAGACTAAACTTTTTTACATTAATAGAATGAAATTAATGTTCTCACCTTGTTATGTTATTCTCTGTTCATAAATGCACCACGAAATGAAATCGTTAGTTTTGTCTTTTACAACTAACTAATGCACGCAAAAATGAAAAAAAGAAAACTACTTATAAACTTATTTGCATTGCATTTCATTAAATAACATTTTTCTCTTCGAAAGAGAAATGCTCCATTCAGCTCTAATTATCTATGGCTTTTTTGTTTTAGACAGTCCCTTCAGAAATATTAAGAAATATTAATTAGGATTGATATTTAATCTACTTTATTTTTATTTATGTCTACGTTATAATCTCTCTACATTAAATATTTACTCTACTTATATTTCATCTCCATTAATGACAAAATTTTGCTAAGGTAAAATGAAGAAAAATAATTAATTATGCCTTGAACTTCTACAACGATAAATAATTTGATACAATTTAGTAACCACGATAAATAATTTGAAATGGAGGAAGTAGTTTGTCTTTTACAACTAACTAATGCATGCAAAAATGGAAAAAAAAAAAAAAAAAAAAGAAGAAGAAGAAGAAGAAAAGAACACTACGTATTTACATTGCATTTCATTAAATAATGTTTTTCTCATCGAAGGGAAATATGTTTTTTTTATTCTTCACATTGTTTTAATTGGTGGTTTTTCCAAAGTCATATTTCTAGTGGTCAAAAAAGAAAATTGAATTTCTTCCATCACAAGGCAGGCGTCTATAAATAGCGCTGTTCATCAGAAATTAGCCATTTCCACTTTCCAAAGATCTTCAAAGTTTACACAAATCATTGCTTTTCTCTTTTTATCTTATCCCAAAATTTTCTCTTTCCCTATATGTTTGCAGATCCAACAAATATCATTCATCACAAGAATCTATTCATTACACAATCCATTATTACATCATCAACAACAAACATTCTAACTACTTTATTACAAACATTTCATTTGCCAAATTTCGGATAAAAATATTCATATAAATCAATCAATTTGATAACCATGACACCTTGTTGTCGAATTCTACTCCCATGTAGGAGCAATTCTTTTCTGGGTCTTCAATTTAAGAAGACCCATAATTCATTCCACACAAATTCATCGAATTTTCGTTTGAATTTCAAGCAAAAATGTGATTTTTATAGCTACCCACGTATTAATCGGACCCTATTAGGGCCAATTTCATCTTGGGGTCAATCTAGGGTTTTCTCAAGTAATTGTAATAATGGTATTATTAATCCTATTGGTGGGGCCTTAAAAAAGAGAGGTTTCCATGTAATTGCTAGTGTTGCATCTGATTTTAGGAAGAATTATTCAACTTCGGCTGAAAAAACACGTGTTAATGATAAGAATTTTGAGAGAATTTATGTTCAAGGTGGTTTGAATAATGTGAAACCATTGGGTGTAGAAAAAGTTGATTTAGATGAACATGGTCATAAAAATGTGAATAATGATGAGAAAGTTGAGAGTGTTAAAGAGGAATCGCAAGCGGTAAAGGATGCTTGGAAGTTGTTGGAGAATGCTGTAGTTACATATTGTGGGAGTCCTATAGGGACACTTGCTGCTAATGATCCTAATGATAAGTTGCCCTTGAATTATGATCAAGTTTTTATTAGGGATTTTATTCCATCTGGACTTGCTTTTTTACTCAAGGGGGAGAAAGACATTGTTAGGAATTTTCTGCTTCATACCCTGCAACTGCAGGTAATGTTTGCTTTTATGTTATTTCCTATTATATCTTTTGCTTTGGTAATTTATTGCTTCTGGTATTATAATTGGAATGTGATTGAAACATTTTGCAAATGACTTCATTTGGAAAAAACAGAATACCAATTGGATATGCTGTTGTGGTAGATTTAGGTTCACATAATTATGATTGCTTATAACGCCTTTGCCCAAACAGTAAAACACAAGAAAGGTCTCATGTGCACCAGTGATATTTATTATACTTGGAAATTATAATGCTTTCTGTTTTTTGGAGAAAGGGGTTGGGAGGCTGGCTGAACTTTTTGGGTTATTTCCAATATACAAGGTAAGTGTGAGATCGGGACTAAGTAGGATTTGTTTTTCTGATATTTTTCTTTGACTCCTTATTTGGCGGAGAATTGATCTTTTAAAAAGGAGTCTCGTGATTATGTTGTAAAATTCGAGTCGACCATATTCCTTCATCTGGTAGCATCAGCATGAGATGGTAATTTTCTTGTGTTTTTAGAGACAGGTCCTTTTTGGCCTCCAAAGAAAACAGTTTCTTAGGTTGCTGTTATACATATGTCATAAGTTGAGATCTTCTGTTGATGCATCTTCAGATTTAGTCAAAAACCAATTATCGGGAGAAACTTTTTTTTTTTTTTTTTTTAATTTTTTGGTTGGATTCATTTTGTTCCTTCTCACTTTCTCTGTGTTTGAGTAAAAGAGTTGACTGCTGTTGGTTTCTGTAATTTTAGAGTTGGGAGAAAACTGTGGACTGTTACAGTCCAGGGCAAGGATTGATGCCTGCAAGTTTTAAAGTTAGAGCAGTGCCTCTCGATGATAACAAATATGAAGAAGTTCTAGACCCAGATTTTGGGGAGTCAGCTATTGGCCGTGTAGCACCTGTTGACTCAGGTAAGTGGTACTTTTCATTTCCTTCGTTCCCTTAATGGCTGGTTATTTAGGGGAGAATTCAAACATATTGTTTATTAACTAATGATAGAACGGGAACTATTAGTTACTTTTTAATAGTTGAATTTCTCAGATTTTCACTTACTGTACAAAATATGTTAGAACTTTCCCTTTTGGTGCAACATACTGTTACAAATGTACACCTTTACAAAGTGCATAGTGGATGCAAATATGGACTGGATCAAAATAGAAAATTGGCTGCTGAATGTAAGAAGGGAGTATTCATACTTACCTTTCTAAAAAATGTAAGAAGAGAGTATCTAGGTTAAATGCCGTAAGTGTTTATCACTAGTGAAAAGGAAGTATTTCACGTTTATAGTAAATAAATGACTCAATAATATCAGAAGAATGTAAGAAAAGAAAATTGGTCAAGAAAGGAATCTTCACAAAAGTTTGTTAAAGTTCCATCCATCAAATAGATACTGAAAAATCTAAAATTGTGAACTTTTCAGGCTTGTGGTGGATTATCTTGTTGAGAGCTTATGGGAAGATCACCGGTGACTATGGATTACAAGAAAGAGTGGATGTGCAGACTGGCATAAAGCTGATAATAAACCTGTGCCTATCTGATGGGTTTGATATGTTTCCGTCTTTGCTAGTCACTGATGGTTCCTGCATGATAGATAGAAGGATGGGTATTCATGGACATCCGCTTGAGATTCAAGTAAGTTGATATTGCCAATTTTTCTTTGAAATTTTTCTTTGAATGTTGCAAGTGGCATAGCCAGTTCCGTTTTTTTGAGTTTAATACACATTTCAAGTTCATCTTGTGAGTCTTCTCTTGACATGACATGGTATGTTGACATTGGTATATACTTTTATGATAGAAGCTGCTTATGATAGGATATCACAGTGAATCAGAATTTGGTGATAGATGAACTCTATGAACTTTTGGAGGGATCTGTGGAACTTGATCTTTCCTTAATTACACTGTAGGAGCGGATGGCATAAGCTTAATAATTTTATTCTATGTTAATAATTTATTCTATATATCTGTGTTGCACATTCTCAGGGAGTGATCTGAAATGCTATCATTGTTATCCTTCTATGATTCTCTGTTTGATCTTTTCTGGCTTGACATGTTTGATGTTGCAGGCGTTATTTTACTCAGCACTTAGATGCTCCCGTGAGATGCTTTCTATGGATGAAGGATCCAAGAATTTGGTGAATGCCATAAACAACAGACTTAGTGCTTTGTCATTTCACATTAGAGAATATTATTGGGTTGATATGAAGAAGATCAATGAAATATACCGATATAAGACAGAGGAGTATTCCACTGAAGCCACTAACAAGTTTAACATCTACCCTGAACAAATCCCTCATTGGTTGATGGATTGGATTCCTGAGGAAGGTGGTTATCTTATTGGCAATTTACAGCCTGCCCACATGGACTTTAGATTCTTCACTCTTGGAAATCTGTGGTCCATTGTGTCATCTTTGGGTACCCCAAAACAGAATGAGTCAATCCTGAATCTGGTCGAAGCTAAGTGGGACGATCTTGTGGGTCTTATGCCCCTTAAGATATGTTACCCAGCTCTGGAAAATGAAGAGTGGCGTATAATCACTGGTAGTGACCCTAAGAACACGTGAGCTCTCTCTCTCTCTCGCTATATAATATATATTATGTATGTGTGTTATTTTTGGGCATATAAGGTATCAAGTTACTAAGTTTTCCAATTTGACTGTTGCAGACCTTGGTCATATCATAATGGGGGTTCTTGGCCAACTCTTCTCTGGCAGGTAAGGTCACATTCTCTTCTCGTGGTTGATTGATGATTTTCTCTTCCTTAATGATCTCTCTTTCTTTCTGCGATCAGAAGTTGAAATGATTTTATGTTTTTAACTCAAGTTCCATTTGACTGCTTTCCCTTAGATACTGTGACTACAATGCAATTATTTTATCTCTCTCTGCCTGTATTTTTATTGTCTTTGGAGTGCTAGGGGGCTGAGCAGTAATCCAGTATGCTTTTAAACGTTTTTATCTTTTCATTACAATTGCAATTGTCCTGGATAAATAGGAAATTGGAACAGTGATCTTAGTTTTGTCATAGTAAATTTAACCACAGATTTATATGAAAAGCCCAAAATTCTCCATTTCTCCGTATTATGTACCCATTTGGCAGACTGAAGAAGCAACTTAAATTTCTTGAATGAAAAGAAAGAACCAAATTAAAAGTTCTCTTTCCCTCCTTTTGATTAATTTAAGATGATGTAGCAGCTGAATGCTCAATTTAAAATGACTGAAATCTATAATGATTCTTTATAAATGGATGTGGAAACTTGTACAGAATTCCATAAGGCCGTACACATTAACTTTCGCCTCTTACTGTCTGCTCCGTATTTTTGATCAGTTTGTTGGTTTCTGAATTGTTGTTTAAGATGATAAAGTAATGTTAGCCGAAAGCTATTGTAACAAACATCGCTAGTTTGCCCCAGCTGTACTGTTTTATGATGTTGCTCTTTCTGTCCGTTCAGTTCACACTGGCATGCATCAAGATGAATAAGATTGATCTTGCTAAGAAGGCAGTCGATTTAGCTGAGAAAAAGCTTCGGGTGGATCAGTGGCCTGAATATTATGATACAAGGTATGGCAAATTTACAGGAAAGCAAGCCCGGCTGTACCAAACATGGACTATAGCTGGTTTTCTGACATCTAAAATGCTGTTGGAAAATCCAGAGCAGGCTTCATTGTTATTCTGGGAAGAAGACTATGATCTTCTTGAGATTTGTGTCTGTGCTCTTAAGAAATCTGGAAGGAAAAAGTGCTCACGCGGTGCGGCCAAATCTCAGATTCTTGTATGAGTTAACCATCATTCTTTCAGAGGTTTAACACATTTTACATGTACAGAAAATAGTTAGGATAAGGGTATGTCTGGAGGGTTTTTCAACCTCAAGACTTTAAACAAAAGGAGAATATTTTCTCACATAGCATTATGGAATTACCATTATTTTGTAAGCCAGTCAGTTGTATTAGTTCATCAAATTAGGAAATGAAACCACGTAATTTTGATACCTTCATAACAGGTATCTACAGGAATTAATCTGTATATACATATTATACTATGATGATTGGCATGTTTGTATTTGTTTCTTAAACTTTGCGTAAGATGCAACAGGAGAGTTTTTATGTTTCTCTATGAATGATACTTGTGGTCACTTCTTCTTAATCTGTATATGCTGGTTCCTTAGTCTTTATATTAGCTCAGTCATTGTTTGTTTGTTCTTGTAAATCACCAATTATTCATATGCAAATTCATATATTTAAACCAATAACCCTTCGGCACGACCTGTCACCAGGACAAAGGGGTGACACGACTAGGCTTTATTTTTGCTTCAAAACTTTTCCAGTTTTCATCTTCATTGTCAGTTTAATAATATTGGTAAAAATTAGAAAAAAAATGCATTTACCCCTTTAACCTTTTGAGTTTGAAAACAAAAATAGCTCCTTTACTTCTTGAATGAATGGAGGCATCCCCTTTAACATTAACGTCGACAGCCAAAAAGAGAGTATTGTAGTTGGGATGTGTATTAAAGGATGTGGTATGTCTACGTACTAATGCTTGAGATAGCGTTTAGAAGTTTTTTTTAAAATTTTAGTTGCAAATGTCTAATTATGAATATATTGTCATGCGTGCAAGTATTCAATCACGCACAAAAGTGTGTTCAAAATATTAGTTGAAAGTGTCTAATATTAATACTTTTTCATATGTGCAAATGCTCAATTGACACATATCATAATTCAAACATCTTATTCAAACATGTATAAGAGGTGTTTTGACTAAATGTATTCCACCTAAATGTATTCAAACATCTTATCGTTCATTTTGATTGTTTTGACTTTATGATTAAGAGGTGTTTTTTCACTCTTCATTTTAAGAAAAGTTGTTTCCCAAACCTAAAAAGGAAAAAATAAGCAAAATCTTACTCCAAAAAAAGAGTTAAAATTCACAATAAAGTAACATTACCACCAAGTGCATGCTGGACTGCTGGACCTATAGGAGAGACAAATACCAGTTGCGACTGGACAAATGAGACACATCTTTATACATTTATATACTGCTATACATAATGAATCAAAGACTCCTTCTTTCCGTAATCAACGCACATTCGTTAAACCCATTTATGTTAATCCTAAGTTTATGTTTCTAATACTATATTTAAGCAATGAATGCAAGAAAACTAGTATCCCAAACTCATTATACTCAAATTCCTCAAACAATTAGAAACTCTCTCCTTTGTGCTGCAATCAACCCACCCAATTTAAACCCACCATTTTTACCAAAACCCCCTTCAATATTAGCCACTGGTCTCCTCAAATCCTACTTCGAAAGGGGTCTAATTAGAGAAGCACGTACACTGTTCGATGAAATGCCTGAAAGAGATGTTGTTGCTTGGACAACCATGATTTCTGGTTACACTTCATGCAATCTTCATGGACGTGCTTGGGTAGTTTTCTGTGAGATGATGAGGTGTACAAATGTGAGCCCCAATGAGTTCACATTATCTTGTATATTGAAGGCTTGTAAAGGGATAAACTCTTCGTCTCGTGGAGCTTTAGTTCATGGTTTGGTACTTAAGCAAGGCATGAGTGGGAGTCTTTATGTTTCCAATGCACTCTTGGATGTTTATGCGACGTGTTGCGTTGATATGGATGAAGCGTATGCGGTTTTTCATGAGATAAGAGGGAAAAATGATGTGTCTTGGACTACTTTAATCGCAGGATATACTCATCGTGGTGATGGCTATATGGCACTTAATGTTTTCAGAAGAATGTTATTGGTACGTATTTAGATATTTTCGGGCAGAAGGCCTGTTAACGCGTACAAAATTTAGTGTCATCTGTTGGTAGACTCTTATCATTTACTCTAAAGAATGAAGTTACTTGCAGCAAGTCCTTTATGACTTGAAAATGTATTGGGCTGGTATTTCTTGTAGTTTAATTTGAAAGCTACCTCTTAAAATTCAAAAAAGTGATACTCATAAACATGTAAATCAGTGCTTGGACCTGGTGAAAGCCTTACCTAGTTGCTGCAATAAAAATAAGTTGTCGACGCAATTGAATGGCTATTTTGTTCTAACTTTTCATGTTTTTTTGTTTTTGTTTTTTTGATGGACAGGAAGAGGGTGAATCAAACCCATTTACCTTTTCAATTGCGGTTAGAGCCTGTGCCTCGGTCCATTCATGTACATATGGGAAGCAACTTCATGCTGCAATAGTCAAACATGGGTTGGATTTTAATCTACCCGTAATGAATTCTATTTTAGATATGTATTGTAGGTGTAGCAGCTTAAATGATGCAAAGCAATGCTTCGATGAAATGATTCAAAGGGATTCAATCACGTGGAACACTTTGATTGCTGGATATGAGAAATCTGATCCATATGAATCTATCAGCACATACTCGAGTATGGAGTCAGAAGGTCTCAGCCCCAATTGCTTCACATTTTCCAGCATTATAGCAGCTGTGGCCAATTTGGCAATTTTGAGTTGTGGAGAGCAGATTCATGGAAGAATCATAAAGAGAGGCGTCGGAGGGAACTTGGAGTTGGACAACGCCTTAATAGACATGTACGCAAAGTCTGGAAATATTGCAAGTGCACGTAGAATTTTTGATGAAATGCCCAAGAAAAATCTGGTTTCGTGGACCTCAATGATGATTGGTTATGGAAGCCATGGATATGGAAATGAAGCTGTTGACTTTTTTGAAGAGATGGTTAAATTTAAAGTCAGGCCAGATAGGATAGCATTTGTGGCAGTTTTAAATGCATGTAGCCATGCTGGGTTTGTGGACAAAGGGTTAAGGTATTTTATCTCAATGGTTGGTGATTACAAAATAGCTCCAGATCTGGAGATATTTGGGAGCTTAGTAGATTTGCTAGGACGTGCTGGACGAGTTGAGGAGGCTTTTAAGTTGATAGAGAGTATGCCATTTGATCCCGATGAATCTGTTTGGGGAGCATTCCTAGGAGCATGTAAAGCACACAATCATCCAGATTTGGGCAAGCTGGCTATAAGAAAGGTGTTGGCTTTGAAACCAAAAATTGCAGCAACCTATGTAGTTTTGTCAAATATCTATGCAGCTGATGGTAAATGGGGTGACTCTGCAAAAATGAGGAAGTTGATGAGAAGGATGACTACCAAGAAAGAGGCTGGGAGAAGTTCGGTGGAGTTAAAGAATCAGAATTATAGTTTCGTTGCTGGAGATAAGATGGGTTCACATATGGATTGTGTTGATGAAGTTGTAAAAATGCTGGTCGAACATATGAGAGACGCACGATATATTCCTGATTTGGACTTCTTTATACATGACTTAGAAGATGGAACTTGAAAAGTAACAGCAATGAGGGTCAAAAGTGACTTGCTGTTGTCTATGTTGGTATAATTCATTTATTCTTTTGGTGCAGTTGAATTCAATTAGATGCAAAAGAAGATAGATTCATTTGCTTCAGAAGCCACATTGCATTCTATACAAAAAGAGATCTGTTAAAGAAAGTTGAGGGAGGATAAGGAATCACTTTTGTTCAATAGTTGATACTGTGAGAAAAGGACCTAGTAGGTTACCTAACCAAGTAAAGTCATTCTTTGCCATGATGTAGTACGTTACATGTGAAGTTCATGGAAACCAAGCTCTTGATTATTCTGAACTTGGGTGTAGTGAATTTGCTGAGTTCTAAAATGCTCTTGGAAGATCCGGCGAGGGGACATTGTTATTATGGGAAGATTGAATAACTCTATGATCTTCTTGAATTTGTATTTCTTAAGAGCAGATTCACATCTGCTGTCTTTGCTATTCTGGGAAGAAAATTGCTGAAGTGGTATTGCTAAGTCTCAGTTCCATATACTAAAATAACCATTCTTTAGGAGGTGAAACACATTCTACTTGTAAATTGGTGGTTAAGATTGGGTCCTTAGTGGTCTGGAGAGTATTGTTGAATGGCTATGTTTCTGAACCAGTCAGTTCCAATAGTCCATTGTCTTGTGAAAAATGTATCATTCACGACATGCACCGGTTGACACTTAGATAGGTGGGCACATAAGTGACAACTTAGATAGGTGGGCACATAAGTGACATTCATGTAAATCATATGCTGCGGTGATACAACAAAACAGAACAGATTATCTATGCTAGTGTTCAAGGTTGAGTCTTGTGCCCCTTGGGCAGAGATGTACAATTTCAAGTTCGTTCTCCCAGTTGATAAAATACATCATACAACTACAAAGGGAGCAAAATATCACAAATACAAGCTGGAGGTCATGAAACCTTCTTGCTGCTTTGTAGCATTCTCTTATCTTATCCAGAGAGAAAAAAAGTGATTCTGAGAAATAAGAACATCATGAGTTTTACAAGAGTATTGCTGGTACATTTGGCCGTATAATTCCACTGATAGCCCTAACCCATTTGCTTCCACCATATATGCATAAACTTGTTTATTAACTACTACAGAAATTCTTCAACATATTGCAAAAATAACATAGACATGTCACCCTAGTTCCGTATGCTGAAAATGAACAGCCTCTGGTTGTCTCTGCAATTCAGTCTAAGGAAATCAGGTCTACAAATCATTTTGTCCATCAACTGTAAAGAAACCAGGAAAGCAAACAATGAAACGGGTCAATTCTTCTTCTATTACTGACAAGTGACAACCTACATGGTTAGCTGAGTAGCATCAAAAATTGTGCCACAAGAACTATATGACTTGAATGTAGAGAAGTTACTTCTGGTTCAAGAACTTAAGTAGCCAACTTGCGTTGTTATATAAAACAGAATACTCCAAAGAAGTGCTATTTCTTCTGTGAATGAAATGCTGGTACGTGAAGCTAGCGTTGAGTTTCCAAATTGAAATAGGCATGTGTATATTAAATGTTGAAAAGGTTAAACCCATTATAACAGCAGTATGCAAAATCTTATTCACCTGTTCAGCTTCAAGAATGAGGTAAATGCTTCGATTAAATACGCAAAGAAGCTGCTTATAGAGACAAGCTTCCATTGCACTTTAGGTGGCGGCCCCTTAGTCTATATCAAGTGCATTATTAGATACTTAATAATTATTCCAATCACTGCAGGTTGTGTTGATGAAGTAAAAATCTATATCGATATAGATTTGGACTTCTTTATACATGACTTAGAAGATACTTGAAAATAACAGCAATGATTGATTCTGTTGTCTATGTTGGTATAATCATTTATTCTTTTGGTGCAGTTGTGATGCAAAAGAAGATAGATTCATTTGCTTCAGAAGCCACATTGCCTTCTGTACAAAAAGAGATCTGTTAAAGAAAGTTGAGGGAGGATAAGCAATCACTTTTGTTCAATAGTTGATACTGGACCTAGTAGGTTACCTAACCAAGTAAAGTCATTCTTTGCCATGATGCAGTACATAACTACATGTGAAGTTCATGGAAATCAAGCTCTTGATTATTCTGAACTTGGAGTATAGTGAATTTTCTGAGTTCTAAAATGCTCTTGGAAGATCCGGCGAGGGGACATTGTTATTATGGGAAGATTGAATAACTCTATGATCTTCTTGAACTTGTATTTCTTAAGAGCAGATTCGCATCTGCATCTGCTGTCTTTGCCATTCTGGGAAGAAAATTGCTGAAGTGGTATTGCTAAGTCTCAGTTCCATATACTAAAATAACCATTCTTTAGGAGGTGAAACACATTTACATCGGTGGTTAAGATTGAGTGGTCTGGAGGGTATTGTTGAATGGCTATGTTTCTGAACCAGTGTTGCAATAGTCCATTGTCTTGGGAAAAATTGTAACATCAAAAGTCAACACCTAGATAGGTGGGCACATAAGTGACATTCACGAAAATCATAGGCTGCGGTGAAACAACAAAACAGAACAGATGATACTATGCTAGTGTTCAAGTTTTGAGTCTTGTGCCCCTTGGGTAGAGATGTACAATTTCAAGTTCGTTCTCCTAGTTGATAATATACATCATACAACTACAAAGGGAGCAAAATGTCATCAATACAAGCTTAAGATCATGAAACCTTCTTGCTGCTTTATAACATTCTCTATCTAGAGAGAAAAAAGTGATTCTGAGAAATAAGAATATCATGTTGCATGGCAGTTTTACAAGAGTATTGCTGGTACATTTGGCCGTATAATTCCACTGATAGCCCCAACCCATTTGCTTCTGCCCTATATGCATAAACTTGTTCATGAACTACTACAGAAATTCTTCGATGTATTGCAAAAATAACATAGAGATGTCACCCTAGTTCCGTATGCTGAAAATGAACAGCCTCTGGTTGTCTCTCCAATTCAGTAAGGAAATCAGATCTATAATTCATTTTGTCCATCAACTGTAAAGAAACCAGGAAAACAAACAATGAAACAGGTCAATTCTTCTTCGATTACTGACAAGTGACAAACTACATGGTTAGCTGAGTAGCACCAAAAATTGTGCCAAAAGAACTATATGACTTGAATGCAGAGAAGTTTCTTCTGGTTCAAGAACTTAAAGTAACCAACTTGCATTGTTATATAAAACAGACTACTCCAAAGAAGTCCTATTTCTTCTGTGAACAAGTGCTGGTAAGTGAAGCTAGCTTTGAGTACCCAAATTGAAATAGGCATGTCTATATTAAATGTTGAAAAGGTTTAAACCCATTATAACAGCAGTATACTAAATCTTATTCACCTGTTCTGCTTCAATAAAGCTTCAAGAATGGGGTAAATGCTTTGATTAAATACGTAAAGAAGCTGCTTATAAAGACAAGCTTCCACTGCACTTTAGGTGGCGGCCCCTTCAAGTGCACTATTAGATACATACGACTTATTCCAGTCCCTGCAGTGTGATGTAGTATTGCACTGCAGTTGTGACTACAACATAGCAACAATATACAAGTACCTGGTAGAGTGAGTGGCCAAAAATTTCAATTTTGATTATGAGTTCCTTTTATGTTACAGTCCAAAATCTAATTAAGATTATCATATGGTACAATCTGAAATATGTGAAGAGATCCGGTAGAAAATGAGAACACGAGGGGTGAAAGACCAAAAGAGCTTTAGAGCCAAAAAGCAGTGTAAGCATCAGAGCCCTTGCCTTACTATCCATATCCAACGTCAGGTTCAACAAAATGAAGATTGAATTAGCATGCAGGTTTGGCCATAATGGAGATGATAGCCTTGTTGGAGCCTGTGCAGGGTTCATACATGAATGATGACCACTAGCCAGTTAATGTTGCAAGGAAGATTGAGGCATTAAAGTTGAACAACCTTGATAATAGTTCTTTACAGGCCAACAACAGAGTATTAGCTACCAAAATTCCATGCAGGAACAAGAGCCATTCTTAAAATGATGAAACCGGTGCCTATCTCTAACCACTATTTCCCGATTAAACGCTTTTGATATTAGTTTTGCTGCTGTATGACAATCACTACATATTCGTAAGTTCTTGATTATTCTTATAGGAGTTGGAGGAGCAATGGAAATGAGCCCATAAGCAATTGCAAGCTTTTCACTATGTCTAAACAGGGTACATTCTTTTTCTTCCTCATCAATATCAAGTAAAACCTCATCTGTGCCTGGAGCATAGCCCATTACTTTCAACCGCTTTTCCATTTCAGCCAGCATTTCTTCAATTTCATTTATCTGGGGATGAGACTTGTCTCCTGCCAAGAACTCATGAGCAGCACCATTTGCTTCAATCATACTGCAGCCAGGAACTTTAACGACACCCTGCCGTGTCATTGCTCCTCTAATATCCAGAACACTATCCCAATTACCTCTTGAAGCATATATATTGGACAGTAACACATGAAATCCATCATGATCTGGCTGAAGTTCAAGGAGCTTCGTTCCAACCCTCTCTCCCATTTCACTATTACCATGTTTTCTGCAAGCTCCAAGAAGAGCACCCCAAGTGGCAACATCAGGAGCTATAGGCATACTGTCAATAAGCGTCTCAGCTTCTTTGAGCAACCCTGCACGCGCAAGTAGATCAACCATGCACCCATAGTGCTTGATATTAGGTTCAACATTGTAATATCTGGTCATAGCATCAAAGTAGGAGCGCCCCTCATCTACTAGGCCCATATGTCGACAGGCACCAAGAACTGCAACAAAAGTAACCTCATTAGGGGTTACACCACATTCCTTCATCTCCTGAAACATGTCTAGTGATCTTTCCACCTGTCCATTCATGGCCAATCCAAGAATTAAAGCATTCCAAGTAGAAACCCCTTTTTCTTCCATTCCATTGAAGACTTCCAATGCATTCTCCACACATCCACATTTCATGTACATGTCAACAAGAGTTGTACCAAGAATGATATTCACTTTGAGCCCATTCTTTCGTATGTAAGCGTGAATCCATTTTCCTTGATCAAGGGCAGACAAGTGGGTGCAAGCCGAAAGAACACTAACCAAAGTAGTTTCGTCAGGCTTATTTTCCTCATGCAGCATCTCCTGAAATAGTGCCAAAGTCTCCGAGAAATGATCATGTTGTGCATAACCAGAAATCACTGTAGTCCATGACACAACATCCTTCTCGGGCATGGAATCGAATAATTTTCTAGCCTTATCCACAGAGCCACATTTCAAGTAGCCAGAGATCATTGAATTCCAAGATATCTGGTCTAGATGACTACTCGTATCAAACAATCTTTGTGCAGCCATTACATCTCCACAGGTAGAGTACATATGGATTAAAGCATTTTGAAGGTTAACATAAGATTCAAAACCAACTCTTATTACCAATCCATGCACTGATTCCCCACTCTGAACAACCATCAAGTGTGCACATGCAGACAGCACACTTACCGCAACAACCTCATCTATAGAAATGCCATTCGCACACATTTGCATAAATAAATCCAGGGCCTGTGTGTACATCCCATGTTGCTCATAGCAAGAAATTAAAGCAGTCCAAGAAACCACATCTTTCTCCATCATTTCATCGAATAATTGACAAGCCTCACTCATCCTACCAGACCTACCCAACAATACAATCATAGAATTGGATGCAATTACATTCTTCATAGGCATCTTATCGAAAATCACTTTTGCTTCTTCAACATTACCAACCTGAACATATCCTGCCAATATCGAATTCCACGAAACCGAATCCAAAACAGGACTTCCATCAAACACCTTTCTTGCATCAACCATGTTTTCACAAACAGCATACATGTTAATCAAAGTGTTCTTTACATAAACATCCAACCCAAATCCCATTTTAATAACATGATTATGAAACTCTTTTCCCTCCGTTTCAGACAATCTAACTGTGCTAGCTTGAACCAAAAGCGGAAACGTATAATTATCAATACATACATTATTTTTCAACATTGATTTATACAAAAAGATCGTATTTTTAGGCTGATTTCGCTGTAAATAAGCTCTCATCATAGTATTACAAATAAATCCATTTGGGTTTTCAATGTAATCAAAGATTTTATGAGAGTAATTAACATGAACAAAAAGTGAGTCAGTGGAAAACTTGAGAATCCTACTTGCAGCATATGTATCTTTGATGAAACCAGTGGAGATCATTTGTGTAAGAATTTGCCCAAAATGTTTGTAATTTTGACATTTTAGTAGAAGAAACTCCAAGATTGAGAGGTTAATGGTTGTTTTTGAGGTGGGGTTTTGAACAAGATTTGACTTGAAGGGTGAAAAGGCACATACTTTTGTCAAATTCATATAGTTATGTCCTTGTTTATAAAAAGTAAATAAAGTAATGAAATGAGCTAGGGATTGTTAAAAATAGTGGAAAAATTTAGGGAGGAGATGACCGGAGATATCGCCGGAGCATTGGGTCCGATGATCGGAGATTTGTGTTTGGGTTTTTTCCAGTTTGGTTTTCGCGCCTTTCTTGTTTTGTTATTGTGATTTGTGAGCGGGGGGGCTATAGAAATTTAAATTGCATTCACTTGCATCATTTTTTGGTAGGATATTTTAGTCACCCTCAATTTTGTCTCATGTATGAAACAAATACTACTACTTTCAACCAGAAAAATAAAATAAAAAATGAAACAAATGTTACCTAAAATAATACTCCCTCCGTTTCATAATAAGTGATTTTTTTGCTTATGCATACCCCTAAAGAAAGTGCTCACTCTTAGAAAATTAGGAGTGTTTTTACTAACTTACCCCTAATTAAATGCTTAGAAAAGAAAAGTTGTTTAATGATTCTTTATTTTGTAAATAAGGGTAATTTTGGAAGAATAAGATCAATTTCTTCTTAAAATCTTAAAGCACCACTTATTTTGTAACAAAATGAAAAGCCTAAAACACCACTTATTATGGAACGGAGGGAGTAGCCAATTACTTTAAAATTGAGATTCCAATAATTTAGAAATCAAAAAAGGGTCGAAAATCCGTATTGAAAATGGTTCAAATTTGTCCTTAACGTGACAATAGGGGTTGCTCCTTTTACTATTGGACGATAATTGTCCTTAATGTGACAAAAGGGGTTTGCTCAGATAGTAAGCACCCTCCACCTCCACATTGAAAGTTGTAAGTTCGAGTTACCAAGGGAGCAAAAAGAGGGAGCTCTTGGGGAGAGGCAGCTCCTAGGAGGGGTAAAAGAGAAAAAGATAATTATTTTAACATAAATTTATGGCTTAAAAATGCCCCCTCCTACTTTTGGAAGCTTATTGTTTGTGAACGTTGGATGTAAATTACTGTAACTGTAGCCAAATTGGGCCAAAGCGGGTAAGTTGAGTGTAGTTGGGCCAAAAATGGCAAACTAGATGGGTCTAGAGACACCCATCATAATTTTCCCTAAAATTACCCGGGCAATTGGCGCGAATGCCCTTCAAATGCGCTGGTCTTTAATTTTTGCCCCCGTAATGCGTGGTCTTTAATATTTGCCCTTCTAAGCTAAAAGATAATAAGAAAAAGACTTTACTATCCCTACCCATAACATATAAAAATCTAAAAGTCGTAATGAACCCCAAACATCCAATTAAACCTATCCATCATTTCAACAACAAACCTTCAATCGTTCCATCGTTCCAATATTTCACGGAGAAATCTCCATTGATTTCTTTGCTACAACATCGAAAAAAGATAAAATATATAATATATAGCGTTTCAATTGAATGTAATTCAACTCAATTTCATGCTTTATTAAGTTTAGATTTGTTAATATTTGAAAATAACAACAAATCATCTTCTATGAACTAAACAAGCGATATGCGGTTGAGATTCAACATTGCGAATCATAATTTTACTCAACAACATAGAATTGATCAAATTTATTGCTTTGTTCGATTTTTATTAGTTTATACGTTCCATTTGATTAGTATACAATGCTCAATGACTTAGACTTGAAATTATAGTAACTTCGGTTGACAAAAAATAATCGTGCAAAGTTCGAACAAGTATGTCGGAGGCGAAGAAGTTTACTTTACAAAAGAACAAAGTATCTTGTTAGAGGCAAATTTCATTTTCATAAGCAAAAAAAAAAAATACACAAGTATTAAGAATTAGACAAGTATGCCGGAGGAGGCGAAGTTTACATTAGAAAAGAACAAAGTATCTTTGTTAGCGGCAAACTTTCATTTTTATGAGCAAAATAAAAATTTACGCAAGTGTTAAGAACTAAAAAAGTATGTCGGAGGAGTGAAGTTCACTTTACAAAAGAACAAAGTATCTTTGTTATAGGCAACTTTCATTTTCATAAGCAAAATAAAAAATTACACAAGTGTTAAGAATTAGACAAGTATGCGGAGGAGAGCGGAATTTCACTTTACAAAAGAACAAAGTATCTTTGTTAGAGGCAAGTATCTTTGTTAGAGGCAAACTTTCATTTTCATGAGCAAAACAAAAATTTACGCAAGTGTTAAGAACTAGAAAAGTATGCCCGAGGAGGCGAAGTTCACTTTACAAAAGAACAAAGTATCTTTGTTAGAGGCAACTTTCATTTTCATAAGCAAAATAAAAAAGTACACAAGTGTTAAGATTTAGACAAGTCTGCATGGGAGGAGGCGAAGTTCTCTTTACAAAAGAACAAAGTATCAAAGTATGTTACGGCAAACTTTCATTTTCATAAGCAAAATAAAAAAATACACAAGTGTTAAGAATTAGACAAGTCCGGAGAGGGGGCAGAAGTTCACTTTAAAAAATTACAAAGTATGCGTGAGAGGCAAACTTTCATTTTTCATAACCAAAACAAAAAAATACACAAGTGTTAAGAATTAGACAAGTCTCACGGGAGGACAGAAGTTCACTTTAAAAAATTACAAAGTATGCCGTGGAGAGGCAAACTTTCATTTTTCATAAAAAACAAAAAAATACACAAGTGTTAAGAATTAGACAAGTGAGGGGGAAGTTCACTTTTAAAAATTACAAAGTATTCATTTTTCATAACCAAAACAAAAAAATACACAAGTGTTAAGAATTAGACAAGTTAGTTCACTTTAAAAAATTACAAAGTATGCCGTGAGAGGCAAACTTTCATTTTTCATAACCAAAACAAAAAAATACACAAGTGTTAAAAAGAAGTTCACTTTAAAAAATTACAAAGTATGCCGTGAGAGGCAAACTTTCATTTTTCATAATCAAAACAAAACATTATTAACAAAACAACACCAAAAACACATAAGATTGCATAAAAATCAAAATTATTAACAAGAAAACACCATAAAACCAAGCACACATAAATTAACTTAATTCATGAAGTTATGCGGAACAAGCATAACTTTATGCTAATCCCAAGATAACTTCGATTTCAAAAATCAATAACTCACGGACCTGCATATGTTGCCTCAAACAAACACATTCTTCACAAAAACCAGATTATTAAATAAAAACAAGAAGCAACAACATAAAACAAACAGTTCACAGGCAAAACTTCAATGATTCAACAAAGAGAAAACCAAAACGCATATCAAAATCAACTAAAACATATTACGACATTCATAATACGACATTCAAAAAACTAAAATATATACATGGGGAATGAAACTAAAGTTCAAAAAATCATACGACACTATAACAAGACATTATCATTTTAAATAAAAAAGGATCAATTAAATATAAAAAACGATGAAGACAAAGATATTAATTCAACAAATAACAATTTAACATAAAAACAAATATTGAAACGAGCAAAAGATCCAAATTCGTACCTACGTTTTAGAACATATGAGACAAACACAAAACAGAGGAGGAAAGAAGAAGCAAAAAAAAAAAAGGGGGCAAATGACGAAATAAAAAGGATTTTAATGGGGTAAGGATAATTTCGTCAAAAACTTTCATTAAACAGTGAAGAGGCAAAATTTAAAGAAGACATAAATGAGGGGCAAAATATAAAGACCGAAAAAAAGAAGGCACTCCGCGCAAAAAAAAGAAATTACCCCTCCTACTTATTAGACCCAATTTCAATTAACATTAATTTTGGAGTTAAAAATACCTCTCCTTTTAACCGAATTATGAGATAACACATGTAGGGCTTTAATAAAATATGTGATACTTAATCATTGAACCTCATGGCCCTAATAGTAAATAACTCACCTATTCGAGTTAATCAAAATAATTAGAAATCACTTGTTCGTACTCAGTTCTTTTAATACTTCACGTTTTATGACTGAATTAATTAAAAAGATAACAATGCCTCATTCGTCTGAAGCTGTGATTTTTAGTTCAAAATCGATGTAAATGAATTTCAATTGACTCCAAATCCAAGTTCATTTCATCTTCTTCATCTCTTTAATAATGGTGAAATCTTAGAAATTCAGCCCCAACAATTTCGAACAAATAAATACGGGTGGATCTTTGAGCCGAGGGTCTATTAGAAACAACCTCTCTACCTTCCAAGGCAGTGATAGGTCTACATAGACTCCACCCTCCTCAGACTCCACCTATGAAATTACATCAAGTGTATTGTTCTTTGTAAATAAATACGGGTGGCTCTTTGAGCTGAGGGTCTATCGATAAGAATCTCTCTACTTCCCAATAGAGATAAAGTCTTCATACACTCCACCCTCTCCAGACTCCCACCTGTGAAATTACACCAGGTTTGTTGTTGTTGTAAATAAATATGGGTGGGTCAAGTTATCTATGAATTAGACCCAACTCCTACAAAACCCCTACCTCAAAAAGCCTCCTTCGTTCTTCTTCCTAGCTAGTCTTGAAAAACCCCAAAACCCAAAAAAAATACTTTCCGCAATTTCCAACAAGTAGAGCCCCCTCTTTGTGAATAATTCACCAAATTCCTATCTTCTCTCCGCCAAAATCCAACAAAGATAAATTCATTCAAATCTCATAACCGCCAAACAATCTTTTCAAATTCAAGAATCATGGTAAAAGACCAAGATGAAACGGAGTTACTCAACACTTACTTCACAAATGGCACAGAAATTGAAATCAGCAGTGACGAAGAAGGCTTTCGAGGGGCGTGGTATGAAGGAAGAGTCATACGCCCCATTCTCAAGAAACAAAGAAGAAACAACAACGATGACGACGAAAGTAACAAGAAGCTACGTGTCTTGGTTGAGTACAAAACACTAATGGCTGATAAAAAAGGGAAAAAACCATTGAAAGAAACTATGAGTTTAATTCAACTACGACCACGACCACCACCTGAAAAGAAAAGGAAGTTTAAGGTTAGTGAAGAAGTGGATGCTAATTACAATGATGGGTGGTGGGAAGGTGTGGTTATGGAAGTGTTGGGTAATGGGAGGTATTCTGTGTTCTTTAGAGGAACAAGAGATCAGCTTGAATTTGATGAGTCACAGATGCGTATACATCGCGAGTGGGCTAATGGCGAGTGGACCCCACCGTTTAACGAAGTAGGAGAAGGCCAAGAAAATGAAGATAAGGCGGTATGTTCCTTTTTCCTCTCCGATATTCTTGTGTCTTGATGAGCTGGTGAATAATAAAGTAACAACACAGTATTTTTACGTGGAAAGCACCTCGCTAGCGTCTAATTCCAAGAAATGTGGTTCTTATGACTGGTCATAGAGAAAACTTGCTAATTGATCAAGAGAATGTACTTGGGAAGTCATTCTTGAAGGATGTTATGGAGTTAATATGAAACATTATCTGTCTTCTTACTTTTCTTTTGGGTTTCCTATGGTGTTGGATGTTGCATCTGTTACTGGATTTCTAGAATAATTAGTTGTTTAGTTATAGGAGTAGTCTAATAGTTGATTTAATAGGATTTTTATCACATACCATAGGGTTGTCGATGTGTTTTAGCTCTCCATTTACCTTGTATGAAGCTGAGAAAATTAGACTGGAAAATACTCCTTCCTGATGGTTATGTTCTTGTGAATAGCTTATTGGATATCTAAAGCATGTGAATTTGCAGTTTCAATGACCAAAAGAAAGAAATCTTTTTCCTAATTGATCAAGAAATTGTGTTAGAGAACTTGCAAAGTCATGTTTGAAGGATGTTATGGAGTTAATATGAAACATTATCTGGCTTCTTTCTTTTCTTTTGGATCTCCTAAATCCCATTCGGAAGGTGTTGATGTTTGCATCTGTTACTGGTTTTCTAGAATAATTAGTTGTTTAGTTAAAGGACGCTATAGTTGATTTAGTAGAATATTCCGTTTCTTAGTTTTAGTAAGAGTCTAATACTTTACTTCATCAAAAAAAAAAAAAAAAAAGAGTCTAATACTTTAGGTGTTGGAGGAGGAGTCTACTACTTTGTTTATGTGCCCATATAAAGGCTTATAATTGATAAAATTTATATGAGACAGATTTTCATTCATATTTTCTACCTTGCTGCTTGCATCTCTCTCTATAAAAATCATAGCAGAAAGGTCTTTAGAAAGAACGGATAGATCTTTAGGATTTTTATCACATACCATCAGTGGCGGAGCCACATAGAGCCGAGGGTGTTCATCTGAACCTCCTCGGCGGAAAAAAACACTGTTTTTACAAGGTTAAAATTATTTTTTTATGTATATATAGTAGATGTTGAACCCCCTTAGGCTTCTTCGTATGTTTACTTTTTTATATTTTGAACCCCCTCGGCGGAAATCCTGGTTCCGCCACTGCATACCACAGTGTTACCAATGTGTTTTAGCTCTTCATTTACCTCGCATGAAGCTGAGAAAATTAGACCAGAAAGTACTCTTTCTAGATGGTTATGTTTTTGCGAATAGCTTATTGGTTATTCAAGATTGTAAATTTGCAGCCTCAATTACCAAAAGAAAGAAATCTTCCAGGGTCCCCAAACATGATCTGGTGTGGGTATAAAAGTAGTTCCATAACATCTGTTCCTAGATATTGTGCTACAGGGGGAGGATACCTGCATCTTATTGGGCGGATGATGGTGAAGAAGTTAGTCCTAGAGAGTTGGTTTCAGATATATAGTTGGAACATAGGCTTGTTAGCGGGGAAGTCAACAAAATCAGTAATTACCTTGAAAAGGATTATATTTACCCAAGACTAAGTTTAATCAAAAAGGATAGAAAGATAGGTAATACAAGTTGTGGTATTAAAGGATAATAATATAGCATTGAGTCAGAATCATTATAATACTGTTGATTAAAGCATACTTTTTCTTGTTACACTTACACCAAGTCTTGTGCTTGTTAGGAATCCCTTTACTTCGGCTAGAGACTCGTGTATCAGTGTAGGGATAAGTATGAGATTTCGAGAACTTCTAGTTTTCAATAAAGACAAATTATTTAGTATTGAAATGAAAATTGCCTGAATAGAGCATTATTCATAATATTTATATAGTTAGCCACAACTATGTCTAAGATTGAGGCATATTTGACTGATCGATTGTCATTTTTTTGTCTTTGATCTATTGTTTTTCTACAATACATCAACACATACATTTTAGATGTGTTGCATTTCTTGGGATAGTTGATTTGAGGGCTTGAGGGGGAGGACATGTGAATATGCATTGGAACTTTGTAGATATAGGAGCATTGAACAGCATATTGTAGAATCAGTTTACACTTCTTGGAATAGGGTGTTCTTATTTTCAGCTGATCAAGGGAAACTTGGAAGCTCAAAGAAGTCTACTTGCTGGTTTCGCACCTTTCTCAACCCAGCTAAGCAAACTCATGCTGCAAACTTGAAAGAAGTTTAGGTTATGTAGTCAACAGTCCAATATTGCTTATGATAAGCTTACTATCTACTTTCTCCATTTTTTTTGTTTCTAAAAAGAATATTGACCTTCATAGTTCATCCCCTAATATGGAAACCTTTTCCAACATATAGCATCCTACATTAGAACTCCTCATTCGTCTTGATGTACTCGTCTCAAATAGGTAAGTTATAGGGATGGATAATTCATTAAATCCTTTAATTGTACCAAAACTCGTTAAGTTAAATGAATCCGTTGTCACTATTTGTACACCTGTACATGTTGCATGAATACATACATACACTTGTGTCTGTGTGACATAGGTTCTTTCCTCCACTAGATAGAGTGGAGATAACTCCTGAAAAAGAAAGCCTTCCCAATTGAGCATAATCTTTTTTCTTGTTGAGAAAAGGTTAAGTATAATAAAAGCAGCCCGAATTGTGCTTGATTATTTACAAAAAGATCCAGCTTCACATCAAATCAACATGGATTCAATTGTGTCTGACAGAGATTCTGCATCATTATTCAAATCCTCTTGACCAATCAGGTGGAATACTTGTTGAGAAAAGGGTAATTATATTATAAGCAGCCCGAATTGTGCTTGATTATTTACAAAAAGATCCAGCTTCACATCAAATCAACATGGATTCAAGTGTGTCTGACAGAGATTCTGCATCATTACTCAAATCCTCTTGACCAATCAGGTGGAATACTATTGAAAACAAGTAGTAAGGGATGACTATGCAAGAGTATAGGAGATATAAATAGCATTGTCATTGATGAAATAATTATTCTAAGCCAAGCTTCAATCATCTCTTGTGACCAATCTAGCTGCGGCATGGATGCACCTAAACACACATACCCAGGAACAAAATGGGAGTTGGAAGCATGTTTCTATTATTACATTTAACTGATGAGCAAATCTGGCACTTCTTAAGTTCATCTGAGATATATCTATATTTTCCATTTCTTTTCATGATTATACATGTCTGTATGAGATAACACATAACGAAGCAGTTATTTAAATAGGGCATTGCATTTTTCAAGTTTTAGACTTTCTCTCAATTCTGTTTATGTGTTTCACTTTTTGATTTGTTTCTTTTCTCTCCCACTTATTTTGGCTTCGGCATGAAATACAGAAACTTGTACCTACTGAAATTAGACCCAACAACGAAGCTGCAGAAAATTTTAGTGTAGGGTCATTAGTCGAGGTCAGCAGTGATGAAGAAGGTTTTGAGGGTGCTTGGTTTGCTGCAACTGTTGTTAAGCTTTTAGATAATGGTAACTACCTGATTGAGTATCACAACCTAAGAAACAATGACGATACAGATTTTTTGCAAGAAGAAACTGATCGTTTGCATGTACGACCACCTCCACCTGATATTGGACCTTTTAAAAGCTTCAAAGTCCTCGAAGAAGTTGATGCTCAGCACAATGATGGCTGGTGGGTGGGTGTGATTTCTAAAGTACTTAAAGGTCAGAGATACAAGGTTTACTTTAAGGGGAACAACGAGGAGTTGGAGTTTAAACATGCTGATATAAGGCTGCATCTGGACTGGATTAACGGCAAATGGGTCAGAGCTTCCCAGGTAGTTTTCTGAATGACTGAATTCAAAAATTCATGAATTAGATTTATTTTTTTGGCATGGAAGAGCATGCATTTCGCTCCTGGGAAAAGATCTTCTATAGTGATTCCTGTATTGTTATGTGACATACTTGCTAATAAACTGGAAAGTAGTTTGCAGGTTGTGTTTGATTCCTGTGTGTACTCATAGACCTTCTGAACCCCAGCTTGGCTAAACACTGTGATACTGTAATGTGTGTGGAGAGACAAACAACAGAAGGTAGATAGCTCTAACTGGAGGAACAGGGTTTAGGCCACCCATCCCCTTGACCCAGACATGACCATCCTTCTCTCAAATAGTCTAAGTAGTGTTTAGTTTCAGTCTCACCGGAATTGATATAAAGGCAAAGTGCATAGGCAAACTCTTCCTGCTTAAGGTTAGTGCTTGCTAGTGACTATCTAGCAAGATTTCAGCAATTGGGCTGAGAAACTTTTGGTTCTTTCCTCTGTAACCAAATAGAATGAAACCCAATATGAACTCCGTCATTGTTGTGAATCATACATTTTGTTATTTGAAGGGAATTCATTATCTTAGTACAATCCTAGATGCTTTTGCGCCAATTTCTGGATCAGCACACTATATGTGATGCTAAAGAGACTCCAACAGGATCCAGAGCTAGCTGTCATAGACTGCATAGCTCCTGTTCAGTATGGTGCTCGTTCATTCACATTTGGTTACTTCTCCTTGCTCTAGCTGATAGCTGCTAGCCTTAGGAGTTTTTGTAATACACTTCAATATCATGAGAGTTTGTAGAAATTTGGTATGGCACAATACCATGACTCACATTTTCTAAGAGATGTTTGGTACTTGTATGTGAACTGGACTAATACTTTGCTGCACATATGAACTCCTTAGCTAACATCATTATTTTAAAGCTATCAACATACATCTTAGTTGTGTATCTTACATTCAGTTGACCAATATTGACATACTTGATTTGTCCAGGCATTGAAGTTGTGATCTTCGAGAAATTGCAACGTTGGGAGATCTGCAATCAGGATTTGTAATGTAGCTTCTGAATGGTATATGCTTTTGTCTTAATCGTTTGTTCATCATTCATGTTGTACTGAAGTTGTGCTGTTTGTGGTGTGATAGAAATGTACGTTAGGTACATACTGTCTTCCTGTCTGAGAAGCAGGGAAATTCTCATTTTGGTGGCAATAGTATATTCCTAGTGCTTTATTTCTTATGGGCTAAAAATTGGTCTTCCGCTATTGTTGATTCCAACAGTTTTCTTAGTGTGAAATTCTAATTTTCTCTTCAAACTGTAGAGAGACTAACCACGTTTCATACTTCATTTCATTGTTTCAATAGCTTCCTCAAGTCTTGGTTCGTAAGCCTAGTAAGGTTGGTTCTTTTACTTTTATCCGAGTCTGTCACAATGTGTCTTTACTACATGCATTTTTTTACAATGTTTGTGCAACTTTTGGGCTAATTTAGTGTTTCATGTGTAGACTGTTCGCATTGACAGCTCTTTATTATGTATGTTTTCTAGTTTAGCCATATCTAATCTCTCATTTATTTTTGTCTGTAGGTTTGACAGATTCTGCAGTTTGTTTAGGATTGTAACTTGTTGGGAGCCTCAACCCAATCAATGAATGCCTTCCATGAAAATAGTAATTTGTATTACATATATAGGATGTGCCTTCTTGGATTTAAAATATAGGCCTTCAAGAATATGAAAATGAACTCTGTATTACTCCTCGAGAGAAACCTAAGGTCTTTCCATGTCTCAATATTGTTGTGTTAATTTCAATTGTGTGTGTAGTGTAAGCCAAGCCTATGCATAACTTTAGTTGTTGTCAACTTTAATCATTAAAGAACTATCTTCCAGTGTTGTCAAAGGCGCGCTTAAGCCCTGAAGTGAGGCTCAAAACATGTTAAGCGCTTCGCCTCGCTTTATGTGCGCTTCAGTGTCATTATCAAGGCTCCAAGACATACTTTTCTTTGCCAATGAGCCTCTCTTGAAGAGATGACACTAGATAATTGATATTTCACTTTATCGTTATGTTTTTACAATTTGTTAGTCCATATATTTGTTATTCATGCTTATTATTATTAGTCTTGGGCTAAACATATATGTATTTTTATTTTTGCACCATTGCGCCTTCTTTCATTAAAACCCACGCTTTATTTGCGCTTTGCGCTTAAAGCCCCAGCTGACCTTAGAGCTTTTTTGCGCTTTTCGCTTTTGATAACACTGCTATCTTCATGCACTTTCCGCCAGTTACAGAAATTTTGTAATTCTTTTATTCTTTTGTTCTTAATTTCCTGAATCTTCTAATCTTTGTGGGACGGTAGTATTATTGACATTTTCAGTACTATCATGTAAGTTTATCATCAAAATAATCTTATGAATCGTGCACTTATCGTAGGTGTCAGACTGCGCCAAGGAGATTATACTACCCTATATATGTCAGCCTGTTGATGGAGTTGAATGCTTAGTGAAGAAAAAATATCGATGTTTACCCTAATTCAATAAGTAGATGTAAACATTCGGTGTGAGTAAGGTTTTTTCCCCTCGTGCGAAGTGTTGAGTAGCAAGACTGGACTTCATTTATCTATGTCCCTGCACGCAAGATAGTTGTGTATTAGTTTTAAAAGATAAGAGAAAAATAAATTATCAATTTATCTGTTAAAAATTATTTTGCATACGTGCCGTTTTTATTTTCTTAAACATATATGAAGCTAACAAATAACTAAAGGAATTGGATGTATGTTTTTGGAGTCTGGAGCCTAAGGCACTGTTTTGGAGCCAAAAAATTAAAGGAGGTTGTGGAATTTGGGATAAACCAAAAAGGGTTTATCGCATACCCCTTTATGACTTTAACGATCCACACCAAATGACATTTGATCTGTGGCTCCCGTTTTTTCTTCTAAATTTTCTTTATAACTCGTGGACCACTCCACGAGTTACAACATTTTTTTTGGATTGGTATATTGCTTGCTACAATTCTTTTTTAGAAATTAACTGATAACTCGTGGAGACCAACGCGAGTTACAACTTAATTATAACTCATGTCTTCTTCGTTCTTTTACTCTTTACTCTCTCTATTTTTTTATTTTTTTTTTAATTTTAAAAGGAAAGAATCTTCCCCGTATTTAATATGTGGAAACATGTACTCTACTCTAGTTGTTAGAAATTTCAAATAGTTTAAAAAAGAAAGTAAATATTGTGTTTTAAATATACAAGTATCTATTTTATTAGCTTATAAGTCGTGTACAAGCCTACGAGTTGCAATTATTCTTTTAAGGGAAAAGGTGCAAATATACCCTTCAACTTTGCGGTTGATAGCATATATACTCCTCGTGAAAAATGGTGCATATATATACTCCTGCCGTTACACAAATGACGCAAATATATCATTTTCGCTGACGAAAACTTTTTAAAAAATTATTTAGCTTGTTTTTAATTAAAAAATGTCACGTGGCTTTAAAAAAATAAGTCTACCCATTTTTTTAATAGACTTATTTTTTTTAAGGGAATTTTACATAGTGTAGAGAACATATAAAGATATATATATTTAGTAACTACACTTTAGTTTAATTACATGTGGGAGCTAAATGTTATATTTCAATTACACAAGGTAACTAATTTAAAACCCATCTCCTCTTATTCCAATGTATCAATCTTTTCCTTCAACCCCTTCTCTCTCCTCCCTCAACTCTCTCTTCTCCGTCGGCCAGCCGCTGCTGGTCATCTTCTCCAACGGAGTATTTGTAGAGAATAAGGGCGATGAAACAATTGGCAAAAGCAATTGCGAAAGGACCAAATTAAGGCAGAGAAGAGCGAGGAAAAGTCTTGAACCAGCAGCCATTTGTAAAGAATTAGGAGTATTACAATCCATCAACATAGCAATAATTCTGGTATCTCAGATCTGAGTGTATTTCAGTGTATTCGTTATTTATTTAGTGTAAAATAGAGTGTTTCTTTATGTATTTTTCGCTTGTATTTCGAAGGAGATTTTTTATACACAAATGAATACAGTGAATTTTGGAATACAGCTGAATATCCTTGTATTTTTTTTGCATTTATGTTGTTTGAATACAACTGAATTTAAATACAATAAGTTGAATACAGTGTAAAAGTTGTTGCGAATGAATACAACCAAATTGAATACATCCGAATTGAATACAACGAAATACAACCGAATTGGAATACAGTCGAATTTGAATACACGTTACTGTAGCTATGAAATGTAATTAACAAAAGTGTAGCTATGCCTTAAAAAAACCCAAAGTGTAGTCATTTGTGTAAGTTGCCCTTTTTTAAAGCCATGTGGTAATTTTTTTTTCCTAGTGGGTCGGGTCTAGTTCATTTAAAGAATAGATAGACTTATTTTTTTTAAAAGCCACAGAGATACTTTTTTAAACGAAACAGACAACCCACTCAAAGAAAAGTTGCCACGTAGTAATTCCACTCAAACGATATGGGTAGACTTATTTTTCTAAAGCCACGTGACATTTTTTTAATTAAAAGATAAGCTAAATGATTTATTTTTTAAAAATTCATCAGCGCAAGGGGTATATTTTCAAATTTGTTAAACGGCAGGGGTATAGATACATCACTTTTTTAACGAGAGATATATTTGCATCTTTTCCCGTTTTAAAAAACATATTTAATAAGTCGTGTACTAGGACAGACTTACATTTTTTTATAAAATATTTAGAAGGGACGTTTTCGAAAAACTGTCATGTTCATTTAAAAAATGGGTAGACTAATTTTTTAAAGCCACGTGACATTTGTTTAATTTAAAAACAAGCTAAATGAATTTTTTTAAAAGTTTCCGTCAGTGAAAAAGATATATTTGCGTCATTTGTGTAACGACAGGAGTATATTTTTTGGCGAAGAGTATATCTGGTTTCAGTCGCAAAGTTGAGGGATATATTTGCAACTCGTAGCCTTGTACACGACTTATAAACTATTAAAATAGATACATGTATATTTAAAACACAATATCTACTTTATTTTTTTGAAACTATTTGAAATTTCTAACAACTAGAGTAGATTATATGTTTCCACATATGAAATACGGGGAAGATTCTTTCTATTTTAAATAAAAAAAAAAAAAGAAAATCGAGAAAGTAAAGAGCACAAGAATGAAGAAGACACGAGTTATAATTAAGTTGTAACTTGTGTTGGTCTCCACGAGTTATTAATTAATTTCTTTAAAAAAGAACCGTATCAAGGAGTATACCAATCCAAAAAGACTCGTGGAGTGGACCACGAGTTATAAAGAAAATTTAGAAGAAAAAAAAGGGGGCCCACAGATCAAACGTCGTTTGCTGTGGGTCGTTAAAGTTGCTGCAAGTCGTAGAGGGGTATGCGATAAATCCCTTTTGGTTTATCCCAAATCCCACAATCTCTTTTGATTTTTTGGCTTCAAAATAGTGCCTTTTAGGCTCTGAACTCTATGTTTTTGCCCTATTTCCGGTCAAGTTATGTGTCTTTTAAGTTTTTACACTCCTTAACGAAGATATTTAATAGTTTTAATCATAAGAACATTTATCTAAATTACTTTTTATCTAGCATTAAATATCTCACTTAATTAATACTTAATTTATTGAAACAATAAGGGTAAATTTGAAAAATGACTAATTTTTAAAATAGAAGGGATCGGAGTACAATTTGAAACCAAGTATTTAAAAGTAGTATCTTTCTCGACAGCTGGTTGACTTGAGCTTGATATATAGCCATTGAGATTATTACTAAAAATGAGTATAACGTGACTTGAGCTTGATATATAGGTAGGGGTGTCAAAATTTGGCCCAAAAGGTGATGGTCCGTCCAACCCGTCCAAAATTTTATGGGTTGGGCTTAAGATATTTTTATATTGGGCTGATTTTAATTTCAATCCAACATAAATTTATTTAAAGTGATATAACGGGCAATTTGATTACCCTTCGTTGGGGGTAGTCTTTAATTTTACCCCTCGAAAATGGTGGTCTTTAAATTCATCCTTCAGCAAAATTTACATGGCACGAGGCATCATTTCGCCAAGGCGATTTGCATGGGCGAGTGCCGTGCCCATGCAAATTCGCTTAAGGCCCAAATAAAATAAAACTTGCATGGCGGTTGCAAAATTCTACCTCGGGCGAATTTTCCAACTTCGCCTTGTGATTTTTTTTTTTTTTTTAACACCGAGGGTGGGTTTGATCCCACACCTCGGGGTGCATTTAGGGGCAAAACTTAAAGACCACCAATTTGAAGGGAAAAAATTAAAGACCACCCCAAATGAAGGGCAATCCGCACAAAAAAAATCTCCAACTTAGCCAAATTCTAGCCCATTTTTAAGATTTACTTAAATTTGTGTTTATTGCTTGAGTTACTTTATTTTTTTTTATATATACACTTTTCTTGTATTATGTATTTTGTAAGTTTGTGGTATGTTTAATATGAAGGGAAATATTTTTCACGAAAATTTGTTTAATATGAAGGGAAATATTTTTCACGAAAAATGTTTTTCTCGAAAATATTTACCACGGAAAATGTTTTTCTAGAAAATAGACCCTTCAAAAAAATTGGGTCAAGTTGGGCGGGTCATGACCCAACCCATTTTTAGCCCATTTCAACCCAACCCATTTGATCAAAGTAACTTTTTAATGTTAATGTTGCTAACCATTTACTTCACCATTTTAATTGAAATTTCATTTCAATCCCATTTGACACTCATATATATAGCCATTGAGATTATTACTGAAAATGAGTATGACGTTTTTCTTTCGTATGTCATATCATGTTTAAATTTCTCTCTTTGAAGACGTGAACTCAGGAGTCAATAGAACAATTATAACCAAGAAAATTACTTGCTAATAATGCATATCGATTGAAAAATGACAGGCTACCAATATATTAAATCTCACCAGCTAACAACTTTGATCATTACATCTTGATTAATTACGAGAGCTTAGCCCAAATTAGCTAAACGTTGCATCCCGAAAATTAAGTCAAATTGAACTATCACGCAATTAAGTGATTAACATTACTTCTCAACAACCAAGAGTAGTCCAATTCAGGAAGTTGCTCAATTCTGGGACAACAAGAAACGTGGCAGATTGATGAAGTATAAACAAAACAGTGTACGTGTTGGTGTTTTCCAACAAGAAGACTGATCATTGCTCATGTCTTAATGAGTTACGTACCAATTAATAATTGTTACGTGATGAATATTTAATTAGGACATCTACTTGAGTCTAAACCATTTTTTTTTTCGGGAAAAGGGTTAAAACAACCCCTCTATTTTCATAAATTGGCTATTTTTACCCTCCATTACAAGTTGGGGCCAAATCTACCCCTCCCGTTACAAGTTGGAGCCAGATATACCCCTATCTTTAGTAAAGTTTTAAAAATACTCATTTCTAATATGTTCCCACATAAGCAAGCCTAGTCATTGGAATTAAGTGACATGGACGCCACACGACATTTAATTTATTATATGTGGTGCCTATGTGACAAACTTTTTAGTAACAATTTGAAAAATTATTTTTTAAATAAATAAATCTAGAAAAAATGGCTTTTATTAAAAATCTGATTTTTTTTTTTTATAAAACCCCGTTCTTAAAAAAAAATCTAGAAAATTGGATTTTTTAATTAAAAAATCTGGAAAATGATTTTTTTTAAATAAGTTTTTTCAAAATTTTTAAAAATTAATCCAGATTTAAAAAAAAAAAAAGATATTTAGGACACTTTTAAAAAAAAAAATACTTCACAGTTTTTCAGAAAAAATCCAATTTTCGAGAATATATTTTTTAAAAACGGGTTTTATAAAATCAAAAAAGTTTCAGATTTTTAATAAAAGCCATTTTTTCTAGATTTTTTAAAAGATTGTTTATTAAAAAAATTTCACGTAGACACCAAATATAATAAGTTAAATTCCATGTGGCGTCTATGTCACCCAATTCTAATTACTAGGCTTGCTAATGTGGGAATATGTTAGAAATGAGGGTATTTTTGAAACTTTGCTAACGATAGGGTTATATTTGGCCCTAACTTGTAACGAGAGGGGTAGATTTGGCCCCAACTTGTAACGGAGGATCAAAATAGCCAATTTATAAAAGTATAGGTGTATATTTGACCTTTTTTTTCTTTTCTTTTTTCTGTTCTTGTCAAACGTAATCTATCTTTCTTCTTTTCTATTCTACACTATTGGAATCCTCTGCACTATTTTTTAAAAATTTCTTACCAAACTCAACCTTTTCAGGGCAGCAGAAATTGTGCGTTCTCGACACATCCACTCTCTAAGAGTTCCCCAGCAATATTTATATTGAATGAAAATTCTTAGAAGTATTTTTTTTATTACGATTATTAATTTATTTTTCTTCTGTAATAAATATGTTAACTTGATCCGTCATCTCAAAATTCTGCCCCATTTATTAATTTCCCTGCAAGCCAAATAAGTTGAAGAAGAGATAGAACCCGTAGTTTAAATTAATGTTATTGGTTATATCTGTCACAAGTCACAACTAGTACCGATCGACAGGCACTTCTTTATTATTGATCCTCAAAGGTAATCATCTTTGTTACAGTATAACAATTTAGGATTATTGATTCCACACAACTCAAAAAGATTTGCATCTCGATGGGGTTATTACATATCCTCGAGAGAAATTGAAAGCTGAACATTCAAACACATCATAATTAGAAGTGAACTAATTAGTTAGTGGGTGACCATTAAACTGCGGGCTCCATTGGCACATACTTAAAACCAACTTCTTCAAGAGATAGATACATGGCCAACTATAGGCCGCAAAAATAATCTCAAGCTGCAAGAACATTTATGGCAAAATAATTTAGTTCTTTACGTCTATAAAACCAACCATTACTTTTTCTGGGAGGACAACACACACAAATTGAAACAATGGGTACCCTCAACATCAACCATGAACTTGATGACCAAATTTTCAACAACATAAACCCTTTGGATCCTGAAGAATTTAGAAGGCAAGGTCACAGGATTGTGAATTTCCTTGCTGATTACTACCAAAACATTGAACAATATCCAGTTTGTAGCCAAGTCAATCCAGGCTATCTCCAAAAACTTGTACCAAATTCTGCCCCTAGTGACCCCGAGCCACTCGAAAAAATTCTTCAAGATGTCAAAAGGGATATTATTCCAGGGATAACTCATTGGCAAAGTCCTAATTTTTTTGCTTATTTTCCTTCTTCGGGAAGTACTGCTGGATTCCTAGGTGAAATGTTAAGCGTTGGATTTAATGTTGTAGGGTTCAATTGGATATCATCCCCTGCTGCCACTGAACTTGAGAGCATTGTGATGGATTGGTTTGGGAAAATGCTAAATCTTCCCAATCATTTCCTATTCTCTGGTGGTGGTGGAGGTGTACTACAAGGTACAACTTGTGAAGCCATGTTGTGCACTATAGTGGCAGCTAGAGACCAAATGCTGAGGAAATTTGGTAGAGAGAATTTTGGCAAATTGGTGGTTTATGCATCTGATCAGACACATTTTTCTCTCAAGAAAGCTGCCCACATAGCTGGGATAGACCCCGAGAATTTTCGAGTTATCCCAACAACAAAGGTTGATGAGTTTACCTTGTACCCAAAATCGCTACGTTTAGCAATCTTGAATGACATTAAAGAAGGGAAGGTTCCCTTATTCTTGTGCGTGACCATTGGGACAACTTCAACAACTTCTGTTGATCCATTGCGTGCTCTCTGTGAAATTGCTAAGGAATTTGGCATTTGGGTACATGTGGATGCAGCCTATGCAGGAAGTGCTTGTATTTGCCCTGAGTTTCAGCGCTTTCTTGATGGTGTTGAAAATGCAAATTCTTTCAGTCTCAATGCACACAAATGGTTCTTTTCCACGTTGGATTGTTGCTGCCTTTGGGTTAAGGATCCAAGTGCACTTACAAAAGCTTTATCGACTAATCCTGAGTGCTTAAGAAACAAGGCCACAGAGTTAAATCAAGTGATTGATTATAAGGACTGGCAAATCGCATTGAGCAGGAGATTTAGAGCACTGAAGCTATGGTTAGTTTTGAGAAGTTATGGGGTAACTAATCTCAGAAACTTGATAAGAAGTCATGTGAACATGGCCAAGCATTTTGAAGGGCTTATAGCTATGGACACAAGGTTTGAAATCTTTGTGCCTTGAAAATTTGCTATGGTGTGTTTTAGGATTTCCCCATCAGTAATTTCAACCAAATTTGATCATGAGGAAGAAGTGAACAAGTTTAACACTAAGTTGGTGGAATCTATTAATTCATCTAGTCAACTCTATTTGACTCATGGAGTTGTTGGAGGCACTTATATTATTCGATTTGCCATTGGTGCTTCTCTTACAGATTATAGGCATGTTGACATAGCTTGGAAAATGATACAAGACCATACCAACGCCCTACTAAATCAGGGCTCGCTCTGATTTCTTTTAGGATTTGAATTATATACACTCATAGTGTGGACGATTTTTACTTAGTGTGGACGATTTTTACACTATTAGTGTAGTTATTTATTCAAAAACTAGGGTAAACTTTTACAACCTTTTTGTTTTTAGATTCCAATATAAAGAAAAGAAAGCCTTGTTCAGTTTTGAGGCAGCGATACGGTGGTCAGCACCTTATTGCAACAGTGTATAATATTTACTTTTGTACTATTCCATTTGCTAAGCACATAAGTTTTACTAAATTGTATTATATATGCATGAAAATATTTTAAAATGCCAATAAAGTGACCACGAGCTTCACCCATGTTTGGTTTATATGATCATTGTAAAACTATTTTTCTTCTAATTCACTCATTTTATCCATTCAATGTTGAATAGTTTATTTCATATTGATTGATCTTAAAAGCTTTTAATAACCCTCATGTGTAATATTTACTTTTGTACTATTCCATTTGCATAAGAAATAAGTTTTACAACAATTCAGCACCATGATAGCTACCTTTAATTAATACTAGTATAAAATTGTTTGGATTAGTTTAATAAGTAGAGTTTCCTTTTCTAAAACACAAAAGCCTAGTGAATGAGTACCTAAATGAGTAAAATTTCTCAAATGGTCATTCAATTCGATAGATTTATCTAGTAAAATATTTTTCTTTGTTTTGTATCAATAATGTCACTTAACTATTCAATTGTTTTCTAAAAGTCAATTACGAAGCGGATATTCAGGATTCAAAGTTTATAGGTTCCTTTATCAACTTCAAGTTAATATATAATAATAATTGGGTTCACATTCAAATATTTATAGATATTTGGTGAATATTTTAATACATATAGTAATCTATAAATAAAGAGTTCTTCCATTCTGAACCATCCGTCATACCAAACGACCCAAAGTCTTTATGATTCCTTGTGTCAAACATGGAGCCTAAAAGATTTGGTAGCAAATTTGGACCAAAATTTAAAAAAGAGTTGAGAACTACAATAATTCAATTAAATATGCTTGGTTTCTTCGATCGTACATCATAATTAATTAGACATATCTGATCTTTTCTGTTAATTATGTCCTACTTTTAGTTGTTGTTACGGTAATGATATACTTGAATTTTCTAAATTAGTATTTCGAGATTTTATATTACATATTTGGTCCATTGACTATATGTTGTTTACATGTATTGAAAAATTATGAACAAGGAAGAGATGATTGAGAAAATGGTGCATTTGTTTGCACTCATTCCCATTTTTGACAATGAGGATATATAATATCTCTTTTTTATCTTTCTAGAAAAAAATGTAGTGATTTGTACTCTATTTCCTTATTTCAATATAGTGCTGGGTGAGTTATGAGGAAATAGTGGTTGAAGCTGTATTCTTAGAAGTTTTTATTAGTATAGTACTTACATTTTTTTATCTTCTACAGTTCTTTCTTATTGTTTTTTCATTTCTTAAATAGGAGTAAATTTATAGCACTCTACTATACACCACTTTTCTGTTTAATATAAAGTGTATGATTAATATTATTTTTTCAAGATTTCAGTTTTGAACTATTTTTAATTATTAATTAGTGAAGTATGCATGTATTTGAGATTTTTATTAGTATAGTACTTACATCTTTTTTTAAAAAAAAGTTATTATCGTCTACAGTGTTTCTTACTTTTTTTCGTTTCTTATATAGGAGTAAATTTATAGTACTATTAAAGTGTATGATTTATATTATTTTTTCAAAATTTCGGTTTTGAACTATTTTTAATTATTAATTAGTGAACTATGCATATATTTGAGAATTAAATTTAAATCGTTTTATGAATTTAAGAAACAAAATTAAATAATTTTTGGATAATTTTTTCCTACCCAAATAATATTTAAAGGGCAAATATTGTTATTAATGGAGATGACATGCAAAACTATATAAGAAGTAAACATTAGATGATTGATAAATTATAATTTACAATATAAATCCATTTATAAAAAATCAATATATTAAATTAGTAAAATATTGTAAATTTTAAAAAAGTTCCTTACACTAATAATTTGAATGGTAGACAAATGACAGATATTTCATTATCTCAAAATGTATATTCAACTTCGATAATTTATCAAAACTTTTTTTTTTTTTTGTATCAATAATGTCACTTAACTATTCAATTGTTTTCTAAAATCAATTATAGCGGATTCGTGGAGTATAAAGTTTACCTTTTATACTTTCATATTTGGGTTCACAAAATATTTATAGATATTTTGAATATTTTAATACATATATTAATCTAAATAAAACATGTTTGAATAAGAAATCTAGATCCGCCCTGAATCACGCCAAAAACTTAAATACAGCAACCGAAAAACTGTTATTAATAACTTACTCTTTATAAAACCAAAGGAAAATTTACTCTTCTTACGTACTTTATTAACATAAATAATTCTATTACTAGTAGACATGACTTCTCATAGCAGCGTACTTTACATTCTGCATGTGGTATTTCTTTTTGGAATAATTACAGCTTCAGTTAAATGTACTGTTATTTCCTTATTCAATATCCAGTTAATTTAAACATTGTTGTGAAAAAAATAGTTTTGTAATGTTGTATATCATGTGTATAATAATGTATAATTTTTGAATAGTTTGTTTATAATATTATATAATTATATTTTTTATACCTTTTTTTATACAATATTTGTATAATGTATTTGTATGTATAATATTGTATAATTATATTTTTTATTGTCATATAGTGATTAAATGTTTAGCTAAATACGTTCATATTTTCGTGTATAATTATATATTTTAGTGTATATACTCATTATTAAACTTATATATATTATTGAATTTTTTGTACATGGGATAATATATAAAAGTGTGTAAAATATTTGCCAAAATTATTAATTAAATCGTGTTGGTATAAGATTTCCCCCTTTATTTTTTTTTTTTAAATACATATATTTTTTAAAAATACAATATATACATTACCGATTAACCCATTTTGGTTTATTGCGTAGGCACAACCCATTCCATATACGTTGATATTTTGGTCCACAATTTATGCCATTTAGGCTACTCCAACACCTACCATCCCCCGAATCATACCAAAATCTTAAATAAAGCCACCAAAAAACTGCTATTAATAACCTACTCTTTATAAAACCAAAGGAAAATGTACTCTTCTTACGTACATCATTAACATAAATAATTCTATTAGTAGAAATGACAACTTCTCATAGTAACGTAGTTTACATTCTGCATGTGGTATTTCTTTTTCACATCCGTAAATTATAATTAAGGGATCACATCATCAACAAGAACTGAAGCTGAAGCTCTTGTCAAATGGAAGATTAACTTTATCTTCTAGTTCCACTACTAGAAACAGAGCTAGGTTTTCCCACCGACATTAATGGTAAATTTGTGCTATAAAATATAAAACCTCATTTTCGGAACAATCTCACCGAAAACTTTAACCCATCATATATTGAAAAGTTGAGAAATTTTTTTTTTTTTAATTTTTCCATGTAAAATAATACATGTATATTTTTTTTTTGAATAGTTGTGTGGAAAATCCGAACATTTTTCAGTGGGAAACTAGTGATTTTTTTAGTGGCGTTCTTTCTTGAATTCATGGTCTATTTCCAATCTGAGAGACTTTCTGTAATCGGACAGCTATTTTCTGCAATACTGGTTGATCAATTTCTGAGATCAATCTTTCAGATGCAGAACTCTCAGGCTCTTTTCATCAGCTTGACTTCACTTCATTTCCGAGTCTTACGAGCTAGTTTCAGTCTCAATGGCAGCAAGTTATTAAACAAGGCAGTTTTTCGGTGGTTTCTTTTGACTTTCCGGCGTGATTGATTTTTAGAGAAACCACTGATCTAGTTATGTGACTTTATTGATAAAGAACAAAGAAAAGCGATTTAGATAAATTGATCAAGTTGAATAACCATTTGAGAAATTCACTCATTCTACATGAACACTACAAACTAGGAAGGTCATAGTAATCAACGAAATACATAAAATTGAAATTAAGCATAAATTAAGAGATTCCCAAATAAGCATCATGATAAGGAAATATGACCAAGACTCACGAAAATAAACTCTTGATTTAATGAAGTTTATTAATAATGTCACTAAATTCAAGGAAGAGATGATATAATTAGCCACTTGATGAGTACATCAAGATGGATAGATGATCATCATCCTCAACTTAAGTAGTACAACAACTTTTTTGATCAAAATAAAACTTTTTTTTCCTCAATAATAAGCAAAGATTAGAATAATTAGATTAGGCCAAGCATTTTTCTTACACCTCTTTCACTTCCACTGCAGCAACAGCAGCACTCTTTTCTTTGACTTCTTCTTTGACCTCTTCTTTGACTTCTTTTTTGGGCTCATCAAGTTCAAAAGCTGATACAGGGAAAGTCCTAGAAAGTCCAGTTGGAGTCTTGAAATGGATTTTCCCAGTTGGTGGATCATCAACGCAAATTTCATTAGGTGTGAGCCACATTAGTAGCTCTTTGGCTTTGACCCCAGTAAGTTTCTTGATCTTGTGGAGCTCAACATAGGCTGTGACTTCAGTTGCATATTGGACGAATTTCCCAATTTTCTCAAACTTGTGCTCAGTTTTTTTCTTGGATTTGAGCCAAACAAAGCCTGTTTCCTTGACATAGCCACATTCTAGCATGTCTTGCAAAGGGAGTAGGCCATTAGGGAGGCCCATTTCAGTTAACAAGAACTTGGATTTCTCTTGGCAGATATCATTTCCAGTGTAGAATTCAGTTGCACTGGCCCTGATCTCATCTGTCACTAGAGACATTTTTTTTTTTTGCACTGGAAAATTGAACTTGGATTTTGGCTTACAATATTTGTAATGAAAGAAATGTTGTGGAATGAGATGGATCGGTAAAAGGGCTTCTAATATATAGATGGGAATATGAGAGTTGACCCTTGGGTTTGGGTCAAATTTCTCAAATGCCATTATGATATCAAGGTTAAACAAGACTTTTTATTTGGTGTGAAATTTTTTCAATTTTATTAAGGGTACATCAAAAACTTGGTACTCTCATTAAACATGAAAAATGTATGAACTTGTGCATATAATACACCAATGGTTGTTAATTTTACACGACTAATCAACCACTGCTCAATTGAAAGGCTCAATTCTATTAAGGGATGACTAGAAAAAATTTTGACGTTCAAACAATCCCAATATATGTACTGTATGAGAAAATTATTTAGGTAAAATAACCGAAAATTAATTTAGTAATCATCTAATTATATTTTCTTTATTTAAACATATATATCTAATACATACACATCTATATCTTTATATATACTATATATATATTTATATATAAATGCGTTCTGAAAAATGTGTGTTTAATTATGTATACCAATCAAAAAATTGTTTATTAGAAAACAATTAGAGTAATAATTAATATTTTAGTTTGATAGAGAAAATAACATATCAGAGTTTAGAATCTGAAAATGTGTGTTTAATTATTGAGTACTACAGTTTAACAAATACTTCTTTGTCCTTTTTCCCCAAATTGTGTGAAGGCAATTAGTTTGGTCAGTCCTCAAGATTAAAAGGATGATCAGAGCATTATATACAATATGGGACCATGGAAGGGTGTGCTAAAAATTGAATTTTAAAATGAAGGGGTTGTATACATTTAATGCAGAATTAAAAATGCAGTTGGAAGGAGTAACCAATACTCTAGGCTCCTAGCAACCATGCATATGTAATGTGAGTAGTTGGAAAGGGTTTACCTATATTTCTGCTGGAAGAATCCCAATTTGCACCCCATCTTTTTGTATAAATTTTAAGAAATTATAACTCATCAGACCAATCAATGTCAACCACCACATTCACACCAAGAATAAAATCAAAACATCTGCACCCTCCATGCTAGCTAACCCGATAAATACTATCTCGCACTCGATATTTATATCAAATCATATTAATAAATTAAAGATCAAAACACATACATCATAACAACAACTGAAGCTGACAGCTCTTGTCAAATGAAAGATTAAGCAAGTTCTCTTCAAAATACTAGAAGAGATGATAAAAACTATATGGAGAAACAATACAGTATCAAGATAACGGACAAACGGCTAGATTTCTTCTCTTCTTCCACGACATCAAATGGTAAATTTCTTTTATGGACGTTGTTTACCCAAGATGGATAATTTTTCCCCTCATTCCCATGGAAGCACAAGATTGGAGAATAAGCTTTGTATGGAAGGTGAGAGATGAGTGAAGAGAATTTTTCTTAGTGGGGCATTTTTTACTTTTGAAAAATGGAGAAATTTTTTTTTTTGACTTTTTGATGGAGGGATTTTTCAGTGAAAGATATACATTATTCCAAAGTTGGTGAACAAATGAATTTTTTTGTCATCATAAAGAAAGAAAATTAAGGAGATGGAAGAAGGATGTGGAAGTTCTAGAGATGTTGAAAGAGATTGAAATGGAAGATTAATCTTCTTAGAAGTGCCACTACTAGAAGGAGATGGAAGAACAATCTAGTGTGATTTTCCTGCGAAATTGAGATCAATGGATCAACAATTTAGCCAAATTTGACATTTTTATCTTGTTTTGTTTTGGTATTTGGAACAATCTCTTGGAAAAAAGCGTAGGGAAATTTTCATATTGAAAAGTTGAGAAATTTTTTTTTTTTATTTTTGAAGTAAAATCAGTTTACTGTTTAGATTTAGGAGATCTTGGAAAATGTCTTTCAGTGCAGTTAATGTTCAGTAAGAACTACTTTTCCATTTTATTAGTGGACGTTAGGAATCCTTTCTTGTTTTTCATGGTCTAAGTTTTGAAATCTGAGAGACTTTCTAGAAATCGGACAGCACATTTTCTGAAAACACTGGTTGATCAATTTCATGATCAATCTTTCACAATGCAGTGTGTCTCAGGCTCTTTTCATCAGCTTGACTTATCATTTTCCGAATCCGTTAGATTGATTTCAGTCTCAATGGCACCAACTGTATTAAACTAGGTTTCGGTGGTTTCTTTTGACTCCGGCGTGATTGATTTTTTAGAGAAACCACTGATCTAGTTATGTGAGTTTATTGATAAAGAACAATCTTTAAGAAAAGCGATTTCGATAAATTGATCAAGTTGAATAATCATTTGACTTTTTTTTTTTGGTTGAAATTCACTCATTCTACATGAACACTACAAACTAGGAAGGTCATAGTAATATACGAAATACATAAAATTGAAATTAAGCATAAATTAAGAGAGATTCCCAAATAAGCATCATGATAAGGAAATATGACCAAGACTCACGAAAATAAACTCTTGATTTAATGAAGTTTATTAATAATGTCACTAAATTCAAGGAAGAGATGATATAATTAGCCACTTGATGAGTACATCAAGATGGATAGATGATCATCATCCTCAACTTAATTTGGTACAACATTACTTTTTTTGATCAAAATAAAACTTTTTTTTCCTCAATAATAAGCAAAGATTAGAATAATTAGATTGGTCCAAGCATTTTTTCTTACACCTCTTTCACTTCCACTGCAGCAACAGCAGCAACTCTTTTCAACTTCTTCTTTGACCTCTTCTTTGACTTCTTTTTTGGGCTCATCAATCAAAAGCTGATATAGGGAAAGTCCAATAAAGTTTGTTGGAGTCTTCATGGATTTTCCCAGTTGGTGGATCATAATGTCACAAAACAAACATCTAAGCACAACTACTTTAGTAGCTCTTTGGCTTTGACCCCAGTAAGTTACATTGATCTTGTACCAACTACCAACATAGGCTGTGACTTCAGTTGCATATTGGACACTTTTTTTCCAATTTTATTTACCCTCATCTCTCAGTTTATTTCTTATTCCACCTCAAACAAAGCCTGTTTCCTTGACATAGCCGACATTCTAGCATGTCTTGCAAAGATCAATTATCCTACTTTGGCAAGCCACTGTCAGTTAACAAAGCAAAACAATTGGAGTTAGTAAACTCTTCGCAAATATCAATCCAACAAATATTCAGTTGTATGTTGTAAATCCCAAATATCTCATCTGTCACTAGAGAGTTTTTTTTCATTACTGGAAAATTGAAGCTTGAGAGGTTTTTTGGTCTCCCAATATTTGTAATGAAAGAAATGTTGTGGAATGAGATGGATCGGTAAAAGAGGCTGGTCTAATATATAGATGGGAATATGAGAGTTGACCCTTGGGTTTGGTGCATAACTTGTTGCATTTTCAAACCATTTAGCACATGGTTGATCAAGGTTAAACAAGACTTTTTATTTGGTGTGAAATTTTTTCAATTTGTTAAGAGTGCATCAAAAACTTGGTACTCTCATTAAACATGAAAAATGTATGAACTTGTGCATATAATACACCAATGGTTGTTAATTTTACACGACTAATCAACCACCGCCCATTACCTTAACTCTAATCTCTTCAAGCGACTAGAAATGGTTTTTGACGTTCAAACAATCCCAGTATATGTACTGTATGAGAAAATTATTTAGGTAAAATAACCGATAATTAATTTAATAATCATCTAATTATACACTTATCTTTATATATACCAGTATATATATCTATATATACAAAGCGTATTTTTCTCCCGATCTTTTTATGAAATACAATTTTAATAAGCACAAACGTAGGAAAAAACAATTAGAGTAATAATTAATATTTTGAGAAATTTTATATAGAAAAATGACACGTCAAATGAAGAAAAAAATGTGTGTTTAATTATTGCATGTACTACAGTTTAACAAATCTCCCATTCCCGTATCAACAATTTCAAAAACCATGTCCAAGTGTTCTTATTCTCATATTCCACTATAGCCCAAAGAACATGATTATTAGCATCTTTAGCAACAAGACCAATACCGTCCTATTAAGTGTTATTCCTTTGATCAAATCCAAACCAATAATTTCCTACTTTAGTCAATTTAAAAAGCATTTTTTCAAAGCATCAAAGCAAATATAAAAACTTTCAAACACCAACCTACCACTTTTCGCAGTCATTTAACAACACAAGTACTTCAGATTAGTCCTCAACATTTCATCCCTATAGTCAAATTGTCTTCCAAACTCTAACACATGATCACCAAAGATTGGAGTACTTTAGCTGATCAGAGTTTTTCCAACATGTATATTAAGTTCTTCCCAATCAATGGAAACTTGAAAATCCTAATGGTCCTAAAATTCTATTCTTGTAATGTTTAGACAAGAAAGCATTGCACATGTAATTTCTAGTAGTCTTGACACATATGTTTAGGATATAGAATAAAATCATAGTCTTCTTGTCAAGATATATATATATATCCCTACACCTCACCCTACCTTTACCATGACAAATCTAATTGCACACCCCTTGAAGTGCATATTTTGTAACAAAGATCCCTAAACTCATTCACATCCTCAAAAACCATCCCCAACTCCCACATCACTTTTTCAACAGCTTTGTCAAAAATTATCCTTCTCCTAGCCCTCCTTTCGACTCATATATCAACACTATATGCATCGGAATCGACATACACCGCTCATCCCCAAAACCTTACCTTTCAAGCTTGTCAAAAAATCAAAAAAATTTAAACATATATTACATATCCTTTCATATATATATATATATATATATATATATATATATATATATATATATATATATATATATAAGTATATAAAGATACCTATAACTTAAACATATATATATAAGTTATATAAGTATATATATATACATATAACTTAAACATATATATTTATTTAAGTTATAATTAATACATTAAAAGCTTAAAACCCATTTAAGTATATATAGTTCTTTATTAACAAACAAAGATATATATAAGTTATATAAGTATATATATACATATCTAAATTATCAACCATATATATTTATTTCAATAGTATCCCCATTTTCAAAAGTTTGTGAAATTTCGAAAATGTCCCTAAGTTGGATTTCTACAACACTATCACTATTAGGTATCCTAACACAAAATGAACAAGTTTAGTATAAGTTCTTTAATATAATCCCTTAGTTCAAAAAAAGGACAACCTATCCACATCAATATATTCTTAGTATATTTGTCCACCCTATATGTTGGCCATTACTTAACATCCAAAACCTTAATATATATATATATCAATGTTACTAATACAAAATATATAAAATTACAATTCAAGAATATAAATTTATATACACATATATACAATATGGTCAACAACAATACTAACCCACACACACATCAAATATATATATATATATATATATATACTACAAACAAGGCCAAAAGGGTATAAAATCACATTTTTGAAAATAAATTGGACGCAATTACAACAGTAATACTACACGACATAAGATTACACATCTCTTAACCCCAAATAACCCCAATTTAAACTAGGAAAAACCCATAATTTTTTAACAAACCCTAGAAATTCATACGACAATTCCATAAATCCTATATAATATGGAAAAAAATAAACTTTATGCGTACAAATCGACAAAGAACAAGAACCATCCATTTTGTAGTCTAAAAGTTGGAAAGATCAATCTATATTTCGGCTGGTCAAAATCCACCGCATGTTTAAAGTTAGTTTAACTATGATTCCCCATCTTTAAAATCCTCAGAAGCAGCAAATTATGAGAGAGAATTTTGGATTTCAAATTTTGGAAACCAAAATAATGAAAATGACCCCACGATTTTAATTTTATGAACCAAATCAAAACATCTGTGACCTCCAAGCTAGAAAATAATACCCAAAAAATAAGTCCGGGGTCATAGACCCCTCAAAGCCGAGGTGTGTTATATCAAATGTTTTGAATATTAATTTAATACAGTTAAAGTGATTAAAGTGAAGTGAAGATGTATACTCCCTTCGCCTCAAATTATTTGTGATGATTTCTAAAAATAGTTATCTAATTATTTATTATTTTAGAGGTTCAAGATAAAAATAATTATTTTTTTCATTTTATCCTTCGTAGTAATTGTTCTTGAAGACTACAAACACCTTAACTATAACACATGAATAGAGTAAGTATTCAATAAAGAGAGATTATATTTTAAGACACAAATAAGGGTAATTTTTTTTTCTATAAAAACTCCTAATTAATGTTTTTTCAAGGGACATGTAAAAGAGAAACATGACAAATGATTTGAGACGGAGAAAGTACTATTAGTTAATCATGGTTAACTATTAGGAATTTATATAAAGACACATTTATGCATTTACTGGGCACTAGCTGAACAAAATGGATTAGAAATTAACAGCAAAGAGAATCAATGATTCTCATCCGACCGAATTCTAATTAAAAGAATGTAGATTACACATTAGAGGGTGGTATAATCAATGAGGTTTAGAACCCTAATCTAAGTAGGCCTACCAGGGAGGTGCTAATAATTTTTTACACCTCTCCTCTTGTACTTTTGGGAAAAAAATGTTAAGTTCACGAAATTGTTTTATACTACAAAGATGTTTGAGGTTTTGGTTTAACATATGGTTTTCTCTTTTTCATTTTCCTTCATCTTATGTTCTCTAACTATTGCATATAGTAGTAGTACATAGATATTATAATGTCATTGATATGAAATAGTTTCCAACCTTATAATTCAATTAAAACCACTTCAAAGAATAAATCAACCTTCAAACACTGATCCTAGAAAAGAATACTATATAACAAGCACGTTTTTGCTATTTTAACAAAGCATACAAAAGATAAGCGGTGGTCTTTAATTTACACATAGCATGCAAGAGAGGCCAGGAGAGACAAAGGTTACCATGTATCTTAATGCGAAAATAACATTTCTATGAAAGGTAGGCAAGAGAAATCAAATGCGTATTATAAGGGAGCCTCATTAATTAAAACGTTAAATTCGATCTCTACTACCTAGTGGTGACGTTCGTATATATTATAGTTTGTCTATACTATGAAGCAAAAGAAAATAATGAAAGACTACGTCTCTACATGTTTAATAATTGTGGTTCAGCTATCCTATGAAAATTGCAGTGTATGAGGCTAGCCACACTTATGAAATACTACTACCTCCGGTCCAATATTAGATACCTATCTTTCAAGATTTTTGCACCACACTTGAGAAAGATATTTAATAACCTATATTTGTCCAAATTAATTACAACTCCAGTTTTATCTCCTTGAACATATCAGTTAGTTATTAACATTTTACAAAGAATCCTACAGAAGAATTGAGAAAGTTTAGTATGACCCCTAATTATTAAGTTTGATCACTGCTATAATGTCACTAAATAGGACCATTAAGCATTTCAAAATACCTGCTTGCTTTGTCCAAAGTACAATCTTAATTAATTAATTAATTTTGATGCAGAGAAAGAAAATGATAAGATCTTACTTAAAAGTGAGAAGTTAAAAAGATTTGTCTTCAATTTCAGATTTTTTAAAACTGGCTATTACTGCACGACACATTTATCTTGATTAAAAGATAGTCAAAAGGAAAAAGGTTTAAGAAATATCTCCGATATACTTTTAGTTCATTCATATTCTTGTCTCTAGCAAATTATTTCGTACTTATCATTAGTGGAGTTGCAACGTTGAATGAGTAGATTCCTAGTGTCCAAATTGTTTGAGAAAGAAGTCCACATTTACCCTTGACTTTTTTACTATAGTTTAAAATCTCTATTAGGAAACAACGGCAAAATAGAAGACTTTCTTTAACGAAGAGAGTAATATTAGATGAAAAGTTTAACACCAAGACAAACTTGCTCAATTGTATACAGTACATGAGCAGATTTAATCATTTTCCTAGTAAAAAATGAGAGGTTATTTGTCCAAGGAAGTAATAGCTCAGTTGGTACACTGGCTATAAAAGGAGGTCTGTTGAACAAATATGGATGAATATTTATTACCGTGCTAAAAATAGCGATAGAAATCCTGAGGGAGCCAGGACTCCTATATTACATTTAACCAGTAGTAGCCAAACAATTACCCGCCTGACATGCTTTCAATTTTTTTTTTTTTTTGTTGATAGCTAGTTAATGTGCCAACTCCCCTTCCTTGAAATAAAAATACAATTTGAATGGAAGAATCAAAAATAGAATTTATCAATAAATGAGGATTGAATGTGCTATTATCCCTAAAGCAAAATTAGGAGGAAGAAATTACCAATTCTTGGTAGTTTTAGGGGTTTATTATGAACCTTACTTTATAAAAGAATCCAATGTGTACATATAACTATGACTAGTTATGAAAGGCCCGGGCTTTTAAAATATAAAAATATAATCTTTTATTAAATTATTCGCTATTTTTACAATTTTCACATATTTTTTAATGGTAAAAAGAAAAATTTCTATATTTAGAAATAATCTAGCTTAAAACTTCCTCTTTTACCCTTAATAAAATGATTTATTACTCATTCAAATCATTTTCCCAACTAATCCATATACAATTATACACGGATAACTTATTTAATGTATTTGGGTTAATGATATCTTATTAATAAGTTTTATAATTATTAAAGTTTCTTCATCACACAATTAGATGATTTTTAACGAAAACTTTATTTATGAGGAAGAAAGTTAAGTAGAAAAATTAGCAAATCTCAAAGGGACACAAGTGATTCGATATCCTAAACTAAGATGATAAAGTAGGATAATTACAACTTGCAAAAATCGTAAATCGAAAAATATTTTCATACTTTTGTGAATTTGTGAGCGTGTGATTTTATTTATAGATAAAAACAAATCTGTTTTGATTTTATTGTCACATTATTTTGTGTTAAGGGTTTATCTTTTGGTTAAATCCATTTTTAACCTTAGTTTTAGATCTCATTTTTAAAATTATAACTAAAAATCATTTTAGTACAATTTTTTTTTAAACACTTCCCGGTTAAAGTATAAATATAAGGAAATGATTAAGTAAACAAATTTTCACACCCACTTACAATTTGAATGGAAGAACCAAAAATAGAAAAAAATTTATCAATAAATGAGGATTGAAAAAAATGATTATTCTTTTAGGGTAATATATATCCCTAAAGCAAAATTAGGACGACAAAATTACCAATTCTTGGTAGTTTTTGGGGTTTATTATGAACCTTATGTAATAATTTTTATAAAAGAATAAATTTGACATTTTTAAAATGTACATATAACTATGTTATTTTGAAAATATTGGCAGTAATATTTTGCAAGAAGACAACTGTATGACAAAGAAATGCTTCCAAATGACCCTTCAACTCAAGCTACTTACTCTCTAGGAGTATAATTCAATGCAACTGTTCTTATTAGAAAATCATAACTAATAACATAAATTATTATTCAACACTAAAAACATCAAATTTCAACACGTTCTAGCTATTAGAGTAGAGGCTCTGGAAAGAACAAGGAGCGCACATAAAGTTCTGAAGAAGACAAGCATGATAATCGCTCAGATTAAAACGGCAGTCCGGTGCACAAAGCATCCCGTGTTAGTAGGATTCGGGGAAGGGCCGCACCCCAAGGGGTGTGATGTAGACAGCCTACGGTATGGAAGCTCGGATTCCGGAGTTGTTATTTGATTGATGGTGTCGAAGCTCGGAGATTTTAAAATTAACTGAGAGCAGCTCTAGTCTCTGTTCCCCTTCCACTGCCAAAGTTGTTCAACAAGGACTCAAGGTGTTTAATTTCCTTTGGTATGGAAGCAGTGAGTACCTGTATCCAGTGAGGTAGAAAATTGTAATGGTCAGACCTATGGCTAAAGATTCATTGAGTATCTGACCTCTACTTGCAATGCTATAAAACCAACTTAATTAGGCAGTGAGTGCTAATAAGTTTCGGACATGATCATAGGGTCAGAAGTAATATGGACTGGTACTAAAACCAATTGAGTGATTTCTGTAAACATACCTCATAACCTGATTCTGTAATAAGGACTTCATCTTCGATCCTAATCCCAATGCCTCGGAACCTGAATGACAGAAGTGATTATAGACGATGAGATTAAGCATATAGAAGTGAGTATAAAATAAAGAATTTTAAAGAAACAAGCGCGCCTTTTTTTCCTTAATGGGGGTAAGAGAATAATGTAACTCCTTAACTACAGATGAATCGCCAGACAACAGAAATGTAGATTTGACAGCTACTTAGTTCAACTGAGCAATTATTCTTTCTCCCCAATATTTATGACAAAAGCAACCATTTTCCCTTGAATGGGACAACCTGAAAGTGCCATTTCTATATGGAATATTTCTTTTGAGGACCAACCTAGAAAAGACATCGGTATACGGTTTTCTCTCTATCTTTTGTACATAAAAGAGCAACTCTTCGTCCATCCATCAGAACATAATTTGGCAGATACAATCAGTTTAATAAAACGAGAATCTCTAAGGAGCTTGAGGATAATCAAAGATACAGTAATCTGAATGCATGTCAAAAGGAACATTAGTTTGATGAAGTAACAAGTATACCTTTCTGGACAATCAAAGCACGAAGGGATGTATACTCCTGGTTCAATTGTGATGACCTACATATAAAAGTCAATGATTGGCTCTTGCAGAAATCACAAGTAATTAGAAGCTAACATCAAAAGGACTCATCTTTTTTTGTGGCCAGGAATTCCTCTTATCAATCACCGCTTCATCAAGGTTAAATGTAGAAACCACCAGATAGAGCAGGAGCTTACAAATGTCTAAATAATGACCAGGCAATTTTATCCAAGACTATTAGCTTTGTCTAATTTCATCTGATCATTCTGAGGTATATGCGTCTCTGTCATCATTTTTCAGAAAAGGGTAAAGCATGTTTCACAATTGGACTAAAAACACATGCATAGATGCAGATATCACTGGCAATATAGACCTCAGTTAAAGCATAAATAACTTAAATCTACCACCTATACCAATTAGTTTATCATTGGAGTTACATTCAGTAGTTTTGCACATAGCATTATATATTGTGTATGTTTTTCTTGTCATATCAGACAGGTTGCTTCTTCTATTTTAACAGATCGTAGCATATTCCAATTATTAATTATGATAGCATCAGATGAGTGTACCATATTAACAAAAAGGGAAAAGGAAAACAATGGGACTCTTTCTAATGACTTATTGATTTTTCTGATTGCATGGAAGCAAGTGTGTTGGACAAAATAAATTAAGACTCATCAAACCAGCACAATCACTTTCAAGAGTGAGGTACTTGTCATGAAATGCATTATACATGAAGTATAAGAACAGTTTGTACTACCAACTTGAAATCAAGATGGACGAGCTACTAAATCTTTTTTGTTGCAATTGCATATAACATTACATGTTTCGCAGGAATAAACATTCCCTGCAACTCAGACTGATAAGATATACAAGAAAGAAAACAAACCTAGAGAGAAAAGCAAAAGATATTTTGATCTTTCTGCTTAATTAGACCGTCAGAGATTTCAAAAAATCATTATTATGCAAATGCATCCTGCAACCAGACTGACAAGATATGTAAACAACCTAGAGACCAACAAAAGATATTTTTCATTTCTTAATTAACGTCAGAGTTTCAAAAAATCATTATTATCCAAATGTAATTACCTTCTATAGAAGTGATGAAATTAGACGCAATAGGACCAAAGAGGATCACATGACAAAATCAGTATAGAAAATATGCATACATATCATCATGCAATTTTCTATTTTAATCCTTGGCATTTCTATAAAACTGAGAAAGGGAAAGGAAAAGGGAAATTTGACCATATGGCTCTAAAAGCATAAGCATGGTTACATGGTTTATATTTTAATTCAGTCAAGAAGCAAGGAGAGAATGTTTGATCTATTCGTTGGGGAAAAACTCATCGTGAATTGCTGAAAGAGAATGATGCATTATGGCAAATCTCATTTGTTTTCAAATGAACAAGTCACTGATGCTCATTGCGAGGAGGATTTCAAAAGAATGACAACCAATTTCTTCAGCACACCTTGCGGTTCCCTAATTATTTTCAGAAATCAAAGCAATCATCAGTAAGGGAGGAAACTTACTACACCAGGTTTCAGAGGTCGATCATATCCAATTGTAGAAGAATCATGAACGTCCATTCCTAGAAAGTGACCTGGAAATATATTGACAAACCAAATTCACTCAGAGATGGTAGCAGACTCACAGTGGAACAAGAAATCATTTATCTTTTCAGCAAATAACACAATAGGAATAGCAACTGAGAGGCCAATTAAAAGGGAGCAAGTTTCTGTTTCTATTGCGCATGCATTTTCTTATATCTGCAGCGGAAGAGTAACGGATAAAAGGAATAACCTATATTCGTAGGATTTAACATTTCATATCTCCCACGCCGATCATTTTTTAGTATCCCAATCTCCTTGTATCCTCTTCGCAGCTTTTCTACCTATCCCACATCAAAAAAGAAAAACAAGAATGAGACCTTGGCACTCCTTAAAGTATCTAAAGAAAAGAGTATGCTGGTGTGGGGCAATTACTCACTACAGAATGTATATCATATATCCCCATATCTTGAACAGTAATAAGACCTTTAACAGCTTCCCTAACAACAAACACAAAGAATGACCCTTCTGTAATAAAGTAAAACCATTATTTGCATTATCCAAGTAGTGCTACCCTTCATAGAGAATCAGTTAACAAAGCACACTACATTAATTAGACACCTCTAACCTTACAGGCTTATCTTTACCATAGCATTACAGCTCATCATATATGAAGAAATGGGCGAACAAATACTATTTTCAGATCAAGTGAGAGGCAACCAAAAGGCATCTGTCTCTCCCCAACATCACTAAACTCAAAAGTCTTAAAAGGAATTAAATCTTTGCCCATAACTTCGAAAATATCATCAAGCCTCATTTCCCTCAGCTCATGCAAATGAAAACCTCGAAGCTTCATTGCTATTCGCAACAGGAGGTGGAAGTCAGTGTAACTAGACAATTATGCAAAACACGAAAAAAAATTATGGTCTCAAAAACTGTACCCAAAATACTGAGACTGGAATACCAATGTAACTTGGCAATATAACTGGGTCTAAGACTGTGAAAGTTGAAAGGCAAGAAAAGAGGATAAAATTAAATTCCTGGTCCCACCTACCCCTGGATTATAAACCAAAAGAAATTACGAGATGGATTAACTAAAATAGTACCGAGTAGTGGTGTATTTCTCGGATGCTTGTGCCAGGTCTGCACATCTCCACGCATTCCTTGTTTGTCTCCAAAATAAGATCATAAAGTTCCTCCTGAAAGGAACAGATCAAGTCTTGGAGCTTATCACCAAGTTCCAGAAACAACAAATGTGTATAGAGATTATATTACAGAAAACTAGCAATCGAAAACCGTATCAAGGGAAGAATTTATTTCTCAAACATAATCTGTAGCGAAGAAGTCAAATCAAGATTTTGTATTTCAATAAGATGAATTTTATTATCATTCTCATTCTTCACATCCAGATTAGCAAGGCCATTTAGGATCTGGAATTTAGATTCAGAACTGATACCACCAATCGAAGTGCTGGAAATCAATATCTAGCTTTTGAAAGCCTTCAATGTGTAGCAAGGGTTCCAACATATTTGAATCAAGGTGGATAAGTCTTGGCACCCAAACATTGCATCCTAAGTGCCCAAAATTCACTGGCTGTCAATGGACATATGATGGACAAATTCTCATGAGAGAAACACAACCTGGACAGATTTTTTCTCTCCTAGGGTAATGGTGCTTCACACTTCAGAATTGGTGATAGACAATAGATGTTACAAATTTGGAGCAAGCCTACAGTTAAGCAAAACAGTCTAGCTAGACATTCAGACCAGGTAAGAAGTTTGCTTGCAGGGTGCTAGGTTAGTACCGGCGCTAAGAGTGAAAAGGGGCCCATGGATACATCTACTACACATAGAAAGCAGAATCTCAGGATCCAGACTGAGAAGATATACCTAGTTATTCTGGGTGGACTTCACTAAACTCAGAGCTCAGGATTGAAGCAATGGGTGGTACGCAGAGCCATTTATATATTTACCTGCATAAGCTCCTCTTCATTACTACCCTTGATCTAAACAATTTCAGCATCTTCACATAGTGTGAAACGGATGAAAAGAAAATCTTTCGAAAATTCATGGACATCTCTCCACAATGAGAAAAAAAAAGGTTGGTTATAATTGTTAGTAAAACATGAAGCCAGTTAAAGAACCATTATCAGAAGCTCTTAATATTTATCAGCAAGATAACTCGAGGGTTAGAGAGCTTAACTAGTAAAAATAATAGAACGGTTAAAAATATCTGGAACGTGTCTGTTATGGTTTAAGCTGTAATTTTTTTCCATTGACTACGAAATTTGATGAAAGAAGTTAACAAGTAGAGAGTCGCATTCAATTTTTCACTTTACCAGGGACTATCATATATTGCCCTAGTGGTAAAGTACTTGATAACCATAATCTTGAAAACATTTGGAGATGTCAACAGTCTAAGTTTGCAAGGGGGAAAAACTGAAGATAATCGTGGATTTTATACTTACATGAACAGGAGAAAATTTGCCAAAGGGTGGCCAAGTACGAGTAAGATCACTGACATAGCCGTGGAGCTCGCATCCAACATCCATCAAGACAAGGTTACCATCTTCAATCTGTTAAAACAAGAAAGTCCCCATCTTCAATCTGTTAAAACAACAAATTAGATACTAGTATTTAATATGCTTGATATTCAAATCTAACTGCGCTTGAAGATACTAAACTTACTTTCTGGTCATTACGAGAATAATGAATGACACTTCCATTAGGTCCGCCACCAACGACAGGGTTAAACCTGTGGAACAAGAAAAGAAAAATGAATAATCCTTGAAATGATCTCCGCCAGAAGTATGACCAAAAAGGAAAACAGTCAGGAAAAAACAATGAAACTATCAGAAACTCAGAGAACATAGGAAAAAGAAAATCAATTGCAGGTTTAGACATGAGGCTTTAAAGGCATTTTGATTCACTCTGCTGAAGCCCATGTTTGATTAAAGTACTTAAAAATTGCGAGTCGCTCCCCTCTCCACATACAAAATTCCAAAGATAATACAAGAAAAAACTTACGCCATTCTTTGGGCACCTCTAACTCTGCATTCATATTCGAATTTGGCTGACAGCATCCCTTCATCAGGAAACAACTTTGAGTATAACATGGTCTGGATAAGCGCCTACCAAAAACATATACATTAGAACATCAAGAAACAAAAACTTATCTTTTATACAGTATAAATAAGGACTGAACTAGTGAAAGGAAAATATCTACACTCCCATATAACTCCCAACTATATGGCTAGACAACTGCATACAAATTTCAGGAATAGGAAGAAACATTTTCCAGACCAGTCTCTCATAAGTAAACATGCAAATCATGATTGAGAAATTAGACGAATGGGTAGTATACACACATCTTTTTCTTTCAGCATGTCTAGAGCTTCTGACCCACTTAACACAGAAGCACATTATCAAAGAAAGGATTGTACATGCAAGAACAGTTCCTTCACAATTAGAGAAAAAAATATGTTGATGCAAATAAGCAAGAAGCAAGTACAGACTCCAATTTTTTGGAATATTAAGAACCGTCTTATTTTAGACTGGTGATCTATCCTTTTATCTGTACCCTTTTTCCTTTTGTGAATAGCTTCTGGATCTTCGGAATGTAGTATCTTCAACCTGAAGACACCACCCTTGACATGAAAGAAGAGGAAATAAAGGGAAATGCAAACACCTATTTTACCTTTTAAAGAAAATTTGTCATACAACAAAATGACAAACATTTCAGTTATGATGCTATCAGCTGATATGCAAACAATGCTTTTTATAATTTTGAAAAAAGCTCGGTGATATCTCAATACCTTAGTCACCTGTTAACGGTGTGAAGAGTATCAACTTCAAAAGAAGACAAATACATACAAAAGTAAAGTCGGCTGTACACTCAGAGACTACTTTTCCGTGTCCAATCAGAAAATGAACCTCCGTGAGAAAGAACTACCACTCTCACCCAAAAACCTGACAAAAATGAAAGAATTACCATTACCTGGCAGGCTATTGATGCAGAATCTCTCATCAATTTAAGCTCTGCAGGAGACTTCGCCAATCGGGCTTCATGAGTGTAAACAGAGAAATCTTTCACTTTGCAATTGTTGACTGCTTTTTTGTAGGCCTCTAATTCCATGTAAGATGAAATCCTTGTCTTCACATTATGGAACACAGTGGAAGAAGTTTCTATCATCCTGGAGAGCATCTGACAAGTCCCGCAAAAATTAGAGAACAGAGAAATTGTAACATGGAGCAAGTGAAATAAAGTCACTACACTGAAGCCATGTACAGGAAAAATAATTGACATACTTTCCTTGCCGACATAGAGATAATGATGATACGGGCATCACATCTTCATTTCCTGGTCTTTTTTATAAGGTAAGAATTTATCGATTTTTCTGGATTTAAGCTCTCACATGCATGTGGTATACAATAAGTAGAGAACCTACACCATAATATGGTTCTTTACAAATAACACTCAGTTATATATATATCTCCTTCGCTGTACTCTGTGTTGTCAATTTAAATATTAACTGTCATTATGTAGTCTAAGCAATTAACCTGACAGCTAAATACAGCCAACCAACAACTATTCCCTCTGCCTAAATCATCCTAGTTCCATTTGGAAAATAGTGCCCACTTCATTGGCGCAAAGTGTTAACCTTCACTCTTCAATTTCATGCTCATAATATTATATTTTCAACCAGGGGCAGTTTTAGGCTCTATTTTTGGAGCGCGTGAACACATGGTCTCGCCGTAAAACTAGGTATTTTATGTATATGTTTTCTAAAATTAGTATAATACTACCTACCGGAACACATACTACAAAAGACTAAATGGTGCACTTGGTTGAAAGTTAAGTTATTTACCTAGAGGACTAGGGATCAATTCCGCTTAATACATTTTTTTCTTCTTCTTCTTTTTTTTTTTTTTAGTGGTGAACCCATGCTCCAAAAATCCTAGATTCGTCTCTGTTCTCAACGCATCCTAACATGATGCCTGCTTGATTTCCAATATTATGAGGAAAAGCTACATCCAGTGATAGGTGCTATCAAACATGAAGTTATAGTAATAAGGCAAGCCTGACTCCTATATATGTGAAAACTTTGACATGCCTCTCCATTTTGTTCCCTCTATACCTTTTACACATATTAAAGGAGGAAAAATATTTCTTTTCCAGGCAAGAGAAGAGAAAAAGAGGGTGTTTTGAAGGAGGTGATTCTCAGAATTGCATCAATAGTCAAAGAGAATCTATTGACTATTGATTCTCTTTGACTGTTGATGCAATTCTTGCCATTTCTTTATGGACTAGTTTCCTGATTTTTGCTATGATGTAAATATGGTTTTCAGTACAACCTATGTACTGACTTAGTCAAATACATACAACTGTTACTTTCTCAAAAAAAAAAAAAAAAAAAAAAAAAAAAAAGGAATCTATAAGCCATTTTTCTTAGGTCGATACTCTAACTATAATCCAGAGGAAAGAAGATAAATAGGGTTTCCATTACCTTATTTTTTTGGTTTCAGAAAGGTAACAATAGGGTTTCCATTCCCTTTCTGATAAAGTACCCTATTGTCCTATTGAAAGGACTAACAGAAGGGATGTTACCCTATGCCGTTATACTTATCAGCGTGAGAGGCATTTTCTTCTAACAAGAATCTCAAACTTATTTGCAGTTGGAGATATGATCTTTAGAACAATTACCTCAGGCAATCTGCTAATAGGGTAAGCAAGGTCAGCCTTGAATATCTGTAAAGCAGCATCAACCCCAGCCACTTCTCCTTGCCAAAGAACATCCTAAAAATACTTTTAACTTTTAGAATGGAAGCAATCTTTAACTTGCTACAATGTATACTAACCATAATACCATAGTAACAGCTGAACCTAAAGAAAATGTCACTAAATTGAGATAATTTGTTCTATAAATAGGACAAAGCTTTTCACGTATTAACAGCTTCTGTCAACAAGAACGAAGCAAGTGAATGGTTCCTGAAGTACCTGGAGGGTTGGTTCTGGCATGAACATGCATAAACCACAGTCATGCCCTAGAACTGCGATACCACCAGGTTGTTGGCATCCGGTGATGTATAAATAGTCAGCATCCTGCCTAAAATTGTAAGGTACAACATCAGTCATCATTTTTGTGGGAGCCGCTGAAACAATAGCTAAACTATTTTCCGGAAGAAACTCCAATAATTTCTTCCTTCTCTGCATATATTCTTCACTGGTAATGCCAGGAGTAATCTCCCCTTCCTTCATTAACTGCATGAAATGACCAAAAATTTTACATACAATTCCTAACTGGGTTCCCTAGAAAGGCGGGCATATCTCATACAATAAAAGAATCCCACCAAAACAAGATTTTATATTTTATTCAATTCTTACATACAGCCCTACTTTCATGTTACCAAATACTAATGCTACATATGCTGTGTAGAACAGTAGAAGTACCTGAGGGTGAGTGGCAGGAGTCGGCTGTCCAGCATCATAAATTTTCTTGGTAGAATATGCACTGGTTTTGATTACCTATCACATCCAATTCATAAGATATCAGCAGCAAACCCAAATAAATTGAATTACAAAAAAAAGACTTTGTAAATTTAGACATCACAAATCAACTTTAAACAAAAAAAAAAAAATGATAGTTTGACCTAAGAAAGGGGGGATATTCTACTGCATTACCAAAACTAAAGTACTCGGAAAAAAGAATTACAAACAGGGAAAAAATGGGGTGAAAAGCTTGCTCTAATTTGGCACTGAAACAGACAAGGTTCAGAGGAAGAGAAAAGATAACGAACTTGATTAAGGAATCTTGAGGAGATTCTGTTAAGTGGGTTTCTTCGTAAAACCTGCATGCTGTTGCTTGTTGCCTTTACTCTTGGTGTGTCTTCTTGTTCGTGTTCGTCTTGTACAGAACTAGGGGTTCTTGTTTCTTGACTTTTCTCCCTTTGGGGTTTAAGGTCCCTACGAGTTCTTATATTTGCACCACCCACCCACTTAATTGGCTATTTCAGATTTGGCTCCCTTCTTTTTGGTGAAACAGCAACCCCAAACCCCCTTTTCTTTCTTTTTCTTTTTCTTTTGGGCGAGGGTATTTCAAATATTGACTTAATTGTCTTTTGATTCTTAATTTTAGTACAAATCAGTTTTCACTTCAACATATAAACTATTATTGTCATATTTTGTCATTGAAAGAAAGAAGGAAAAGAATTTTCATACATTTTTCACAAAATTCTAGAAAAGCATACAAGCCATTTACTATGAATCGTGGTTGCTTCTATACGTATTTTTTGAAGTAACAATCTTTTTCTTTCAAACTAAAAACTTGGTTAAGGATTCAAAAATCAAAGGACGATATGATCTTGACGGTAATGTAATGGTATACTAAGACTTTGGTCTAGTGGTAAGAACGCAACACATGATGTGTGAGTTAAGCACATGTCACAAGTTTGAACCTTATTGTTGACAAAAGTCTGGTACACTCCAGTGGAGAATGATAAAGGGGCAGGCCCATTATCCAATCTCATTAAATTAACAAAAAAGAAACATTTTTATAAACTACTACAACTTTGCTTAGTAGATGAATGATGTGATCTTGCGAACAAAATTACGCACCTTTGGAAAAGGGACTCTGATTAATAGTTTACAAATTATAACATCGGGTACAAGCTAAGCATAAAATCCCACATCTTTTACAGCAAAAGATGGTTTATATCAAGAAGCCCGAGTTACCTTAGGCAAAGCTAACTTACAGAAAACGCTGGAGGAAATCTTTTATCTGATCTATATATGGAGCTCTTGTTGGAATTATATGACCAAAGTCATGTTCAATAACAACAGAGCAGCCATTCTCAAACACAGAAGCAAGGTGTCTACTAGCTTGGTTCTCTATCTGCCTATCTTTACCCTTGTCGTTGCCAAATATGTGAAGCGAAGGAACATTGATCGATCCCTGCTCACAATTGTTCATATTGACAGGAAATCCGGAGCAGAGGATTGCAAATCTGAATTCCATCTCTCCTTTTAGCTTCTGTTGATGCAGGCAAACTAAAGCAGCCATTGCAGCTCCTTGTGAAAAACCCAATATCCCATCAAATGGGCCTGCTTTAGAATATAATGCTTTTAGATATGCAATTGATTTGTCGAAACCTTCAGTTTGTTTCTGGTACTGAAGAGGATCAAATGGACCATCAGCTATCTTCCAATCAGAATCGTTCTCCCCCTTGTGGTCAGGTGCAACTAACCATGAGAACTTTTTATTGCAACTCTCCGTTGGTGGATGGTTATTTTCCATTTCTGATGCAGAATCGCAGTTTCGACGAATTTGATAAATGAAAGACAATTCATGGGGTGCATCCACAAAAACAAGCTCAGCAATGCTCTTGAGTTTCTTGGCTAAAGATGCAGTTCTACCTTTGAAACCAGAAGCATTCTGGCGAAACCCATGGAGGCAGAGAATTCTCAATTTTCGTAATGTCTTGGGTCCTGCAGTGTATTCCTCAACATAATGTCAAGAGTGCCTTGAAACACCAAGCGGGAGAAAAGAAGTATTTTAAAAGCATATCTCTGAATTAATTTTCCTGTAAATGTTTATGCTTGCAACAAAGTATGGGACTCGAGAAACAATCCCAAACACTGAGCCACGAGGAATAAAGGAAACAGGACAATGTCAGATGGTTTACTATAGAATTTTTGGATTGTCAAACAGCATTGCTTAAATCAAAATTGATAGGGTGGATATCCACTCGACTATTTTTTATAGTCACACGGCCTCCCTTAGATCAAAAGTTCAAAGAGTGCAAGAAAAGCTGAACTTGAAAGTCAATACTTTTTTTTAATCAAGTAAAAAGTTTCATTGATATTAACAAGGCCATGTTGGCCATATACAAGTGGTATACCAAAAAGAGGAGAAACCTGCAACTCAAAAATCAATACTAGAAAGTAGAAACATACTATTACCTGAAACCAAGGGAGGTAGTGCTAGTCTATCCAAGTTAGAGACAGCTTCAAGCTCCCTGATTTCTGATATTTCCACTGAGCTGTCAAACTCTGTTGTTGAAATTGGCTGAATACACTGGCTGTTTTTCTGGCACAGTTCACAAACATAAGAAGAATCCTTCTCCTGCAAGACAGGGCAAGACAGGATAAACATTTACAAAAGGAAGAGAGAGGTGAAGAAAAGATGACAAAACAATAGAAAAGGAAATACTCCTCAGGTCCCAAATTGACCAGACAGAGTTGACTTCCAAGATTGGTTGAGACAAGACCATTATGTTAATGATGTAATTTGGTACTTTGAATATTTGAGAAGGGTATATAGATGTTACATCAATCTAAATAATATAAAGCAATATAGCTTTATATTATTATATTAATTCGATTTTTTTCTAAAGTTGATTTCTATTAAAGGAACAGGTCATTCTTTGTGGGACATATAATAAAAGTATAAAGCAGATGAAACTAAACGAGACTTGGATGGGGAGGTAACTGCAGTACTAGTTAGCCCACACCACAGATCAGGTACTTCTAACTGAAAGGCAGATATCTGGTAGTTCGCTGGAAGTCCAAACAAACGTAGAAGTGAAGATAGGCCCTTAGTCATCAATTACTTAGGAGAATCAACCCAAAAATATTTACTAGGTATGCATGCCCTGAAAATCTTCAAACTTGGTGAAGTGGTCATACGAGAGTCTAAGCAAATACAATTGAAAGTTCTTTCTCAAATTTGTTCACAAGATAAGGAATGCATTGAATTTCTGAGCCAACAAATAGTTTTAGGTACCCAATTAATCTAATGCGATCAAGAGGGTTGCAAGATCAATCTTCCTAGTGATACTCACCCTGCAATTATCACAGACTAATACAAGCATCCTACAGTACGTGCACCGGCTCCGTGACGAGTAATCATCGAAAGGAGAACTACAGAGAAGACAAGTACCCAAAATTCTTGAATCTGAGCTTCCAACTGAAACCCTGCCAAAACCAGAAAGATGTAGGGCAAAACATTTAGAAGGCCTCCTATGGATACTGTACAAAGGAAGTAAACTAACACCCAGCACAGCATTACCAAATGAGTATTATGGCATGGATACTGACACAGTAAAAAAGAATCTGGTAATATGCATCCTTCGGAAATATATATATATACAGCTCAAATCGAGTTAAAGATCTACATATGCTTAATGTGCCAAAATGGAGAGCCAGCATTATTTGTTATTTTGTGGTTATTTCCTGTGAGAATAAGTGCAGATACACACAGACGCGGAGCTGGATTTGGAGTTTATGGGTTCTAGATCTTAAAAAGAGAACGCTATGGGTTCTTGATAAAAAAAAAAATTATATACATTAAGTGGATTTTTAAACACAAATACAGAATCTGCATCAAAGTTACTGTGTTTTGGCAAACCCGTAATAGGCACGCTAGCGCGGCCCCTGGATACACACATATTTTGGATAAAGATTACTGATGAGGTTGTAATCACATCAGTAAGAATGCTGGATCAGTGAAACCAAGAATTCAAGTAGGGCTTTACTAAGAAGCATGGAAGTACAGGACCATACCTGTGGTCAAAGACAAAATTCTTTCCTCTGAAAAACCCACCATCAGGAAATTGCTCCAGATAACGTTGGATCCCACCATAAAGCTGTGGAAAGTAAATACTTTGAGTCAATATTCAACATTATTTAGTCCGTAAACCAGAATTTACGCACAGTTCAAAGATACCGATGATCTTGAAATGGAATTTCTTAAAGACGGAATTTAAAATGAATCTGATTGTTCCCCATAAGAAATTCTTTAGAAAGCAAAACATGGATATTTCAAAACACAGCCATCTAGGCATTATGAAATCTCAGTCTTACCATGGCAAACAGGCAAAGCTTAAAAGATCAACTTCATGGTTTCAAAACAAAATTTTATTAAGTTAACCATTGACATAAGATTTCACATTCCAAATTCCACAGAATAGCAGTTATTAAAATATTGATCATATTTTAATTTAACTTTCCAATGCCAGAAAAGGCCCAACAATGTCGAGCAAGTGCACTAAGAGGATCTGATTCATATAAAAGTTTACCTGGAAAACATTTTCAAAGCCATCACCTTTAGACCTAATATAGGCTGATGCCATCTCGCATCTAATTCCTCCAGTACAATACCTGAAAAACATCAACGAGTGATAAGAAACCCAGATGGTCAGACAACAGTGGAGTGTAGATCACTACTAGAATGCATGCTATTCATACAGTGTTAAATCTGATAATTAACAGTCTATGTGCTGCTATTTTACATCTTTAAGTCTGAGTCATGCATTTAACATAATGTCCTCTGTGATGTCTCGTCCATTTTTTTCCTCCCAAATCCTCATATTCCTAAAGAAATTATCTAGATTACCAACATATTACAATGCATGCAAGTATAATCTTATAGTTAAGAATCAACATAATGCTATTTTACATCTTAATTCTGAATTAAATTCATTTTGCACTATCCATTGGAAATTACATCCATTTTTTCCTCCTAATGAAACTTTTCCATGCACCAAAATCTACTGATTGTAATGTACCGTTTTAGCCATATCCAAGAAAACAGAAGAAGAAAGCAATGTTTAAGAAAATACTTAGCAAGAGGAATGAAGCATGGACGTTGTTGCAACTAGACAGCAGACACTATGTCCAACACTTCATAGTTGAAGTTGTACATATTAACATATTATCAACAAAAGAAACAAAGGTTTTACTTCACTACTGTATAATAACATGCAGGCAAAGTGCCACAGATTCGAAGTTTAGAATAAATCATCGCCTGCAATGTAACATAAAGCCAATGGGAGATTGAAAATTTTAAAGGGAACAAAATAGTGAAGCAGGAAAACAGCAACGCTTTAACTGAGCATAAGTAAGCCCTATACAGTTTCTTCACAATGTAGATACACAAGATACCATTGAATAAAAATGGAATATCACAAAATCACAAGAATGAACATAAGAGAAATATTCCATGCGGTTGATCAGAATTATTAACCACCCGACAATGATACAATGTTGTCAAACAACACTTACATAAGAACATTGTTCCCACGCAACTTCTCGGAGTTATTATCTATCCAGGAAGGAAGGTCACTGTATTGCCGGATTTCTGGATCCAAAGTCTCCACATTTGGAGGATAGAACTTCCCGATTCTAGTCTCATATAAATTCCTTGCATCAATCAGGACTGTTCCTCTATCACTGCTTGGAATCAGTTTGTCTTGAGAATTCCCTAATAAAAGAAACTGAGAATTAAACAGCTGCTAGAGAAATATGCAGATTCCTCCTACAATTCTCAATGTGAGAACATCAGAACCATCATAGTTAACTTATAGGCGCATGGATTAAGCTTCATCAGAGAGGTGGAGTACAAACCAACATTGTGAAGGACAGAGTGGAATTCAGCTGCAGAGAGATGCTTCCCCGCATTTGAAATTTCAGGTGACCTTGGCAGGGGACAGGAACTTAAAGTTACCAATTCCTGAGTGAGAAGGTGAGGTTAGCATCACTTGGAAAGAAAGCAATCTAGAAAACGATAAAGACAAACAAACTTCACCACAAGTCAATTACTCAACAAACACTAGCCATATTCCTCTTCGTAGAAGAAAATCTAACACATTTCCTGTTATTTATGCTTACACAATTGCTTTTTATTCAAAATCTATCTGTCTCTTTATTAGAGTAGACCAAGTTCAACATCCTGATTATAGTCAATTTCACTCCATAGTCCATACAGAAGTCCACTCCATCATGTCCAAGCTTTGCTTGCGATGTTAAATGGATAGCCGAAGCTAGCAGCATTTCGCTTTCTTTAGCAAACACCAATGTTAGGCACACCCTAATTGTTTTTCCTTTTGGTTCGAAATATCAGCAATATCATGAGTATGTAGAAGATGCTAATCAAATACCAAGACCCACGATGGCATTTAAGCAAAGCTAGGACCAGGACAGAATAGCATCACAATAGCCTACTTCTACATTGTTACAATGGTATGCCCAAAGGGCATTGGTCAAAGGTAAAGATGCAGTTCGTCATGTATGGATTAGGTGCATGTCACGTGTTCGAATCCTGCCACGAACAAAAATCTGATATTTAAGTTGGACTACGGTAGAAGGGCAGGCCATACTCCCCAGTGGTTCAAACTCAATACCTTGCAAAGTTCACGTGCAATTTCTCCGGAACATTGGTCCAATGGGTTGTCTTCACAAAGAAGAATCATCTAAGGCTTTGGCGGAGATCGCTATAGCTTTTTGTGATCCTATATTCCTTAGCAACTTTTATGGATTGGGAAAAAAATCAATAGAGGTGTCAAGACTAATAGGTCGATGAATACATACAATTTACATATTCATTGCAGATATTTATTTTTCTTTTTGGGCACATCAATCTTCCCTATAGTTCAAATTTCTAACTGCTAAATTAGAAACAAATGCAAGTTCACCTTCAGAATACTCCAAATGACTTGGGAGCTTGTACGTTGTAGTATATCCATAGTCTGATAGGAACTTCTACCGAAAGGTGGACTTCACTGACTGATCATTTAAGTTATTAAATTTGTGAAATGCAACCGTGAGGGTGCAAGTCAGGAACAGTGAGTAGCAATTTACATGCAATCTCCCAATTTCCAATTGCTGAGCAAGATCATGCTGATTGCCCACACTTTTTTTTTTTTTTTTGTGGATCAAAAAATTCCAATTAAATCCCACACATTCATGTCGCTTTGATTCCATCATACTGAAAGTAGCACCCACACTTCTTTTTATAGAAAAAGTCAAAACATGGGCAAGTTTTCATTCAATTTACTTACTATTTTGCAACTAATGCAACACAAACTTCCATAAATATGACCTGCTCAGACAACTAACCAGATTTCTGCAAAATGAACACAGAAAAAAGAAAACAATAGGAAATTAGTAATCCAACCTTAACTATACGTATGGAGAGGGAGGTAAATCCACATTCCTTGGCAACCCTATCGTTTGATGGTTCATGGCAAGAAGCAAGCTTGAAGTCTGTCCCTTCAAACAAAGAATTCAACTTCATTGCAGCAATGTGCTCCTCCAAAGCTGATAACTTGCCCCCGACCTGCAGAAAACCACCTAATATTTCATAATCATCACACTAGGACATTCATAACACTGAAATGTGAAAACTTTGTACTTTTCGTTATACACTATTTGTTAAGCAAAACACATGAGTGCACGTACAGATGTTACCGGTTATATAATACTCCTTCCATTCAAAAAGAAATGTGACGTTCGAAATCATATCTAATTATGAGAGAATAGGAATAGGAACAGTGATTCCTACTGATATAAAAACTATATACTAGGTTCGTTTCAATTTGTTTGTCGATTTTGACTTGGCACGGAGTTTAAGAAAATAAAAAACTTTTGACTCTTGTGAACTTAAATTAAAGATGAGTAGAATGTACCAAAATGCCCCTTAATCTCGTCTTTCTTAAACATGTCACGTGGAAAGTAGAAATTAAAGAGTTGCCAAAAAAAGAAAGCCACATTGTATTTTAAACAGACTAAAAAGGAAAGTAAGACAAACAAATTGAACCAGACTGAGTAAAAGATACTCCATACCTCACAATACTTAAAAGTTTAGAGATGTCTGATAAATTCAGCTCAAAGAAAAAATTGTTCAACTCTCCAGATATTAAACACTGTCAAACAAATTGAAGCATAAGTCTTTTATGCAATGCAAATGATATGCAACAAATTCACAGTTTTGAACAAATGGGGTTTTCATGTTCCATTTAAATGAGGGAAAGAGAGAGAAGTTACAGTGACGTTGACGCCATTGGGAGAGAGGCGAACACGACCCAAAAGGGAAAGAGAGTTGCAGTTTGATTCATAGAAGTTGAATAGTTGTTCAAGGTCAAGAATAGTAGTGTACTTGTAGTATAACAACACCCCATAATCTTCTTCTTGGTTTTCTTGCTTTGTTTCTTGATTCGCCATTGATGCTTTCAGTCTCGCTTCTGGTGATTTGCTTAAACCCTTTGTGGTTCGTGATCCTGCAAGGTCCTTCTTCTTTGGTTTATTGCGAATTAGCCCCCTGTATTTTGTTGTAGCATTGCAGATCTTGGGAGATGTTTGGTTCGGGATTTACGCTGATAAACGGCGTATAAAACTTACTATAAAATATTTGATTTCATTTTTTCTTTTCACATAAATAAATATTCGTTTGATTGGTTGATTCAATTTTTCTTTTTAACATAACTAATATCCTCATAACCATAGACCAAAAGCTATGTTCACTAAACTCTTTTTTTTTTTTGAAACAATATTTCGGGTGTGTTTGGTATAGAGGAAAATGTTTTTCATGGAAAATGTGTTTTTGAAAAAATAAGTGAATTTATTTTCTCATGTTCGATTGGTTAGCGAAAAACATTTTTCGAAAAATATCCACGTCCAAGCATCCCCACCTCCACCCAAATTCATACCAACCCTCACACCCCCAAATTTCTATTTTATATATTTTATTTTACTTTTATAAAAAAATTATAAAAAATAGAAAAAAATTCTTAGTGGATGATGGGGTGAGGGGTTGTGGGTGATAGGTAGTCGGGTGGAGGGGTAAGGGGTGGTGGGTTGGGGGGTAGGGGTAGTGGGAGGTGGGGTGGATAGGTCTATATCTATTGTCGCAGCTAAAAGGATTCCCTTTCTTATAACTCGATTAAGACTCAAAATCAGGGCATCGACAATTGAAGCATGTAGGAGAAGCCGGAAAGGGTGAAATCTTTTCAAAAGAAAGCAACCCGCCAATGGGGTCGTGGGGTGGGTGTGGAGAGTGGTGTGAGTTCGAGAGTAGGGAAGAGACAATTAATATGAAATATTGCTTGTAAACTTGTTTTCCCTATTTCCATTGGATCTATTTTTTTCATTTTTAAGGAACTTGTTTTCCCTATTTCCATTGGATCTATTTTTTTCATTTTAAAGGAACTTACTTTTCAAAAATTTTAACCCACCAAACATGAGATAATTAAAAACATCAACTGAAAATTGTTTTCCTCCTTAACCGAACATACCATTCATGCATGCAAATACAAATATTTTGCTTTACAGAATGTATTCGTATGACACACTTCAATCTATTCACATTTTACTTCCCTCATTTTGTATACGGTCAATACCGGATATAACGTAAACCGATGAAATGAGGACCGAGGGAAAGAAGAGAGGAACGTGCCCGGCGACATTCGAACCGAACCGGAGGGCGCTAGACCGTAGCCGAGCAAGGACACCAGTCCACCACCTTTATCGTCGGTCCGAATGGTCGTTGGTCCCAGATAGCCGTCGATCCGCACGGCGCGTTGTCTAGGTTTAGCGCTTGGTCCGTAGCCGTTGTTCCGTGTAGCCGTCGGTCCGTGCGGTCGTTGGTCGGTTTCGCGCACGCGAGCCACGCGTCGTTAGCTGGCGTCGCCAAAAATACGCGTGTGTCGACGGCGCCGCCGCCCCTAATCCCACCAAATCCGTTTGGCTGTCCTTGTTATTATTATTTTATTTAGTTCACATTGTACGGACGCGGGGGGACTATAAATAGGACACCCCCTCCTTTGGGAGGGTTGGCTCCCTTTACCTTTCAAGAACATTTGCAGCAGAGAAGAATCTCACATATTTATTCTCCCTCATTCATTGAGTGCCGTTTCTTTTTAGAATTATTGCTAATAATATAATTCATTGCTCATAACGTTTACATCTTTAGTCGCTTTAGCGGTGAGCCTTCAAATCTATATTTTCTTTATCTTACATACGTGGCGAACAAAGCACATATCCTATACCCATTTACAAATTCAATTGGTTATCCGTCACGGATAAAAATTGGCGCCACCGCGGGGCTAGATAATAGTTCTTAGTCTTGATTCTTATCAAACTCATTTAAACCGTAACCCTCGTTCGTCTCGTCAAAAACAAATCTATGGTCGACGTCGGCAAAGCCACGTTAACAACACCGAAATTGTGGCAAAAATGGAGGCGCCGAACGACGGTCGCCGAATCCTCGCCGACCCGAACCCCGTCGACTCGAGGGAGGGGCTCAATCGGCAAAACACCGTGGATCAAGAGAATGATGCCACACCGGCCACCGATCCTCTAAGAACTCATAACTCCGTTACATTGTCTCGGACCCAAAGCCTAAGAACCGGAGGCACCGAATGACTCGCATTAATTTGCGCGCCCGATTTTTGTTGCGAGAACAAAGAGCAGCAATTGCCGAGCAAGGAATGGCGATTGCCGGTTGCAAGGCGGACGAGGGGAAGTCGAAAAGATAAGAACGAGCCGCGGGTGGTCGAGAGCAATGATTCTCGGGGGCCGTTCCTCCACCGAGGTAAAGATCGAGACTTTGGCAAAACGGGTGGATTCGACCGAGAAGAAGGCCGAGACATATAACTCTCGGGGTGGACCGAGATACGGGGCCCCGCTCTTTGCCGAAGGGGCCGAATTCGAAAAGGTACATTCAAAGGCCTTTCCCACCGAGCGCGGCCCCAAACGATTGTTCGAAAATGTAAATACGACGCACGCGGACCCGACCCGCCGAGCACGCGGTTCTCATATACTGCGCACAAGGCGGCAATGATCAAGTCGGTTTCCTCGGGCGGAGCGCCGAGTACGACCATCTACCCGAGCACTCGATCACGTCGTTCGAAAATCGCCGACGCTTCGCCTACCATCCAAGTGCTATCAAGGTGCAGCCCGTGAGGCCGACATCTTCCGATTACGCAAAAGGGACGATACGAGTTACTAAGGGAGTTCGTCTTTCCCGAGGGAACGGATGGAATTACCCGGTGCCCGAGCGAAGAACGGGTCGCAGAAAGTGGGCTCAATAATGCCTCGGCCAAGTCAAGGAAAACTTGCTAGAATACGAGGCCGTAACACGGGCCGATGTCCACAATCGGTATGAGTCGAAGATTCGGGCAGAGGATGACCCACCTCGAGCTCTCTCCCATAAGGTCAAAATGAACCAAGCTTCGAGAAACCGAGGAAGGGTTACGAAGCGAAGTCCGAATCGACTCAGAGAAAGGTTTCGGCCATACCGCACCGGAGCGACCAAATTTCAAGACGAAAAAATCGAGGAAGCGCCCGAGCCGCCCGGTCGAGGTAGCGAGAATGGACACGCGTCCGCCGAACAAAAGCCTGGGCCCTCGTTCGGTAAGCGATACCGTGAGTTCAACCAAAGAATAAAGGTCTCCGAGGATTTGAGTACAACTTCAACGTACCGGATCTTGCTCGGCCTTGTTTCGGATGTTCGGTGGCCGAAGCCACCATGACACATCCCGGTGGATCCGAGCATGGTTTGCGAATATCACGAACCCATGGCCGTAAACCGAGGATTGCCGCCTAGCCGATTTGCCGAAAACGGCCACCTCCGAGATCTATCGAGCGAACGAGCCAAAAGCCATTATAAGGGAGAGAAGTTCATCGAAGGATCGAACCGCCGAACACCGCATGTGATCAATATTGTAGTCTGGGGATTGACGTCCCTAGGTGTCCGGAATGAAGTCGACAAAGATCTCCGTTGTTCGGGAAAAGCGATCGAGATCATTTATCCGAGCTTCCATCTCCTTTGACGACGCGGACGCAGGCGTCATTCAACCGCACAATGACGCGTTGGTAATTTCGTACTTATCTTTAAGACTATGGTTAAACGTATCTTGATTGATCCGCGCCCAACATAAAACAAAGAGATGGACCGAATCGTACCGGCAACCCGGGTCGGTTCAATGGCGAGCGAAACCACAAAAGTGGAGATCACCGCCAGTAAACATTCGAGGCCACCATTCAATACCTGTTTCTACGGGGGACTATAACGCGTTATGCGGATACATCGCCTTCAATAGGTCACCCCCACCTGGGGGGAGGAAAACCATCCGCGGTGAGCAGCCCGAAAGAAAAGGAGACCCCAGTAGAACGAGGGGCCGAGGGGTCCTGGCCAAGAAAAAGGCCCAGAGGAGCCCCCCCCCCATTAGCAAGGGCCGTAGCACGGAGAGGATGACTCCTCGGGATGCCCCGATCTTTTGTCACGCTGCAGAACTCCTGGACGCAACCAAGTCGACCACAAGGCCGGAGCGCATCATCTGCTCGAGTTCCTACCGACATGAAGGTATACCTCGGGCAACCCCGAGCTCGTGCACAAATTAACGAGTTTCTTCGCCAACGTCGACTACGGTCGCATATGATATAGCTGTATATCACCGTGCGGGGGCTTCACACAAGCTCGCCTTTGACGGTAAGTTCTCCCGGCCAAGCAAAAGGAGGCCCATTCCGAGTCAAAGCACGCTTCATCAAAGACGAGGTAACAAAGCTTTTAAATACGGGTTCCATCCGGGAGGCGAAACATCCGGATTCTCATTAACGTGGTGGTGGTGCCCAAAAAAGGTAATAAATTTCGTGTGTCGATTATAAAGATTTAAACAAGGCGCGGAAGGATCATTCCGCCGCCGCACATCGATAGAATGATCGATGGCCGGGCATGAAATGTTAAGTTTTCTCGACGCTATCGGTATATCCGACGCAGGGATCAAGAGAAAACATCCTTCATAACCCGTGGGTTCATCGTTATAACGTCATGCCTTCTTTGAAAAAATCGCAACTTACCAACGCCTAGTTTGTCAAGAACATATAGAAAAACGACGGAAGTTTATATCGGATATGTCGTCAAGTCCCCGGGAACGTAGGACCATCTAAAGCATTTTTTAACCTTCGATGTGTTCGCACACGATACGAAAGCGGTTAACCCGAGTAGGCGTTCTTGAGGTCCGGCAAATTTTTGGGCTTCATGGTATCGAACCGGGGATCGAAATCAACGACAAAATCAAAGCCATCGAGGACATCGAGGTCGTGAACGCATGGGGTCGGCACAAAGGCTCGAGAATCGGACACGGGTCGCTTCATATCGAGGTCCTCCGACAATGCCACCGTTTCTTCTCTTTGCTCGTAAAGAAGAACGACTGGCCGGTTGGACACCCGGAGTGTCGAAGAGGCTCCCCACGAGTCGAAAAGGTATTTGACCGCCCCCCGTCGTCGCACACACCAAGGCCGACGAGCCGCCACTTTTCCTCTACCTAGCCGTTCCGGCAACAGAAATGGGCGGCTCGGTCCGAGAGGAACTGCACGCACCCTCGTCTATTATGTGAGTAGAACTGGGCGCAGTAAACCCGTATCCTCATTTTGAAAAATCGTTAGCATTGCAAGTCGCCTCCGTAAAACTCAAACCTTATTTTCAATGCCACCCTAAACGTGTGTGACCACTTATCGCTTCAAAATATCATGTAAACCGCCGTCCGGTAGTTAACAAATGGCCGTAGAAATTAGCGTTACGACATCGAGTATAAACCCCGGCCATCAAATAAGGGTGGCCGACTTCAGAGCCGACTTTTTTGCCCTGCTTATGGTTCCCGAGGTCGAGATGAACTCCCGCCGACCTCTAAGAAAACATTCGGGATCGCGCCTCGAATCGTCCCCGAAAGTCCCGATATCTTCGACACGATTAGCTACGGCGGAAGCGAAGAAAGAGTCAAAAACTGACGCGATATGTACAATGGTGTTTTTCGCGAAAATCGAGAAAGTTGTCAATAGGGATCCAAAATTTAAGGCCGAACTTCCCTTTAAATTGTACTGCCACAGAGATAGTAAAGCGCAACCGTACATCGACTACCAAGGCGACGGTAAGCTCCCCGGCGGACCCAAAAGAATGATAAGACCCCCACGCTTTGCTAGCCGGGATGACCGAGACGCACGCTCCTTCTCGACCGGCCAAATGTTCGGGGGTCGGCGAGGCGCGACGAGGCACTAGGGCTAAGGCCAGGCAGTGCTTTGGTACGAAAAATAGTCGTGCCGCCCAAATGTCGAGAAATTTTACTCTAGTCGAAACATGCCTCGACGATCCATCGAAATTCGGCTCTTCACGGCTTTAACACATCGCGGGGCGGACACCGGGCCCGCTGCAAGGCCCGTTTCATTCGTTTATGACCGACTATTTTTCTAAAAACGGGCCGACTGTGCCTTCGAAAAGAAGCAGGCGAGCGATCAAGGGATCACATCATTCGTCGTTTCGCATCCCGCCGGATAATCTCGCGATAACCCGCCCGCCCGAAGGTCAGCTCGGCGATCAAGATCAAGAAAATCGTATCAACTCCGTATCACCCATGCGCGAACGACAGCAGAATCCACGAACAAAACAATAATCCAAAACCGAGGAAGAGGGCTTCGTTCAGCACCGGGAGACGATCACGGAGGCGCCGCGGGCTTACAGACCACATCCAAGTCGAGCACCGGCGAAACTCCATTCTCGCTGTCGGACGTGGCCGAAGCTCTTATAGACAAGCCGGATGGGAGTCAAACTAAGATGCACGGTCGCGAAACTTGACCTCGCTTTACGAACTATGCGAATACGCGTTCTATTCGCATACGGCTCAAAAACAAAAAATGAAAGATATAACCGTGAGATCCGCCGCACTTCCAAGTTTCTGGGGACTTAATCGAAAGGCTGCACACCAAAATCCCAACACTCGGGTCCCGTGGTAGGTATGCCCGTACAATAACGGGCAAAAGGGGGAGGACGGCAACGACTACGCAACAACCGGAACGTGGCTCACCCAAAGAGTCCAAGCTATGGGCCGTATTCTCTCATTAACCTTTCTCATTTTTGGCAGAAGTCGAGAACGGATGGAAAATAGAATCTAGGCCGAAAACACGGTTGCACTCTTTTCCTTAGTACGGCTTTTGTCCCAAAAGGGTTTTCCGACGAGGTTTTTAACGAGGGTATTAGGTGTTCGAACGAAAGCGAAGAACATAACAAAGACTCACCCGACCTCGGCTCGGATCGTCGGGGGGAGTACCATGCCCACACCGAAGACGACACCAATCAAAATAACGGAACATCCAAAATTTCTTTACGAGCAGAAAATAAGGCCCGCCACCGGGCGACCCTCCAATGTAAGGACCAAACGATCATAATGAATCGTGTCCCATCCAAAATTTGCTACGACAAAATAAGCAGTGCTCGCCACCTACATGCCGCCCCCAATGTAAGGACCAAACGATCACAACGAATCGTGTCCCATTCTTTACATTTGCTACGGCAGAGGAAGAAAGAGTCAAAAACTACCATATGTACAAACGTTTCGCGAAAATAAAGTTGTCAATAGCTGTCAAAGTTAACAACTTCCCTTTAAATTGTACTCTGCCAGATAGTAAAGGCAATCGGCCCAAAACTCAATAAGACCCCCCAAACGGCGCCACTACATAGCAAGGCCGAGAAGGCCTGCCCCAAAACAAAAGCCGAACTAAAATGTCGACTCTAGTGAAACGGTCCTCGACCGTCGGAGACGACCGAACTCCCGAAGAGTCGAGTAAAACCGAACAAGCATGATGAATCGGTGACCGAGTCACCTTATCATGAAAACGGACCAACAATCGCAAAAAGATAACGACAAACATTCAAACGAAGAAGCTGAAAAGATACACTTTTCATTTATAGACAACGGATGTTCTTTACATCAAGAAAAAAGAAAAATGAAAGTTCTATGAAAATGAAAAATAAAAAGATAGATGCCAAAGTAATGGCTCTACACTATCCCATGGCTGAGTGAGGATGAATGCTCGGACTCGATCCGCTCGAGTCATCCGACTCGACCGAGATCACGGTTCTCCTCCAATCCTTTGGCTTCCGCATTAGGGGCCGGGGAAGGTTCTCGAGGCCGTGCTCAACTTGCTCGAGGGTGAGGCGCCGAGACTTCCACTTCCTCATACTCGGCGACAATGGCGGGTCGAGCCTCGGCCGCCTCCACACTTCTCCATGCTCCCTCCAATCGCCGCCTTGGCGGTTTGGCTCCCAAATGAGCCCGGTTTCTTTCGAGGTCATCTTTCGTACGGTTGGCCGCGGCCCGCCCGCCTTAAGGTCGTCATTAGCTTTATTCGCCCCTCGAGTTCGGTTCTAATACCTTCACATATCCGGCCCGCTCCCTCGGCCTTTTCTTCCAAAATCCGTCGCGCCGTTCGAACAAGGCGGCCTCGGACCGAGTCACGCCGGTTCTCGAGCAAGCACAGCCGTCGACCTTCGCCGAGTACGCCTCTCTCCCCCGAAGCTTGGAAACCGCGTCGAGTTCATCCGACCGCACGAGAATCGGGTTTTATCCCTAGGCGATCTTGTCGCCTCGACTCCTGGGTTGCATCGGTCATGGCGGCCAAGTCGCCCGCCAAACGACGGTTCTCCTCTTAACCGCATCGAGCTCGGGCGAAGATTGGCGAAGACGACCACCCGGCTCAACTCTCCTCCTTCTCCTCGAAGAAGGTGTTGATATTTCTCCGTCTCCGCCCTGGGCATCGAGTTGGCCCCGGAGATCGTCTATCTCGTGTTGGGCATGAATGAAGGCCTCGTTAACCAGCACCACACTCTGCAGATAAGACAAACCAAAGGACTTAGGCGAAGAAGGGATGGCATTCTGAGAATAAAATTTACAAGGGTGGTTAAGGACCTCACCCGGTTGCCGCGTGCGTACCCTCGTTGATAAGGCATCGCCAAGTGACCCCGGCCATTTGCGTTTGTCCGAATCCGAGACAAGAGGGCGCAAATAGCTCGCTACGCCCACCGGGCGTGATAAGAAGCTAAAGTCTTCGGGGGACGGTGACTACGTCGATCGGGTTCTCCGAGGATCCACGCTCGGAGCGGGAAAACATTCGCAAACTATCCCCGGCACCGATTCGGATGCTCGGTTGGCGGCCCTAGTGGCCCGGGGAATAGGGAGGTGACCGAGCTTCTCGCCGCGAAGCCGGAGGAGTCCCCGAGAACATGTCATCAAAGTCATCCACGCGTTGAGCGGAGTGGATGAACTTGGAGCGGCCTCGATGCTTTCGGCAAAGGCGGGGGCCGCCGATCACGGCGGGTTCGTGCCGGGGAGATGGACGAACACTTGTGGGGGCTTCGATCTCCGGTTCTCCGCTCGTTCACCGGCCTTAGCGACGACCGCTTCCCGGATCTTTTCCTTTGCGGGGGAGTATCTTCCGAAGAAGTTTCACCCGAAATGTCGACGAAGTCAATCGACCGAAGAGGACCGGTGAAAGTATTTCTTCCGCACCCGAGTGTGGGGTGAACCAACGGCCTTCGCCGATAGAAGGAACGGGCCGAACGGAGGCCGCCTCCTCCGGAATCGGGGGCCAAGGGGACCGAGCCGACCCTCCGAACGACGATGTCGGGCTCGGCCTCCTCCCTCGACGACCGGGCAACACCGTGCTTTCTTCCTTTTTGTTGTCGGCGCGCTTTCGGAAGTCCTCTTTCTTTTGGCGGCATCGTCAAGGACACGGGAAGAACCCGCCGTGTCGAACCCCGATGACGGTGCAGGACAAGCGGTTCCCGGCTCTGGCCTCGAGGCCACCGAACCCTTGGGCAAACCTGAAAGGCAAAAGCAATGACGGAGATAGTGAATTCAAAGGGCCACGGGCAGTAGGGAGCACAACAAACACGTAATGGAATAAACATATTACCGTGGTTTTGCGCACCCACCGGCCACGAGACAGTGGGCCCATGTCCGATTCTCTCATAGGGGTGCGGCGGAGGAGCGCGACCCATTCGCTCGCATCGCGGATGACGGGAGGAACGTATCCGTTGGCTGAGTAAAGGAAAAGAGAAGGCAATGAGTCGACAAGATCAAAGAATGAATAAAAAACAACTAAATGCATAAGAACGATTGCCCAAAAATTCGAGCTTACGCTTATTGTTCCATTCCTCCGGAAAGGGCATGTAGTCGGCAGGGATGATGTCCTCGGTTTTCACTCGGACGTACCTCTCTAGCCAGCCCCTATCCCGGTCTTCGTCCATCTTCGAGAAGAACGGTTCGACCGGCTTGACAAGTTTAATCACGCCGCCCCGGAAGATCCTTGGGGAATACAGGCGTATTAAGTGGCTCAGCGAAAATTCCTTCCCAGCGTTATTGGCGAGTAACCGGAGGCAGGCAACGACCCTCCAAACGATCGGGCCGATCTGTGCCAAAGTCACCCCGTAGGTCCGGCACATATCGAGGATGACCGGATCAATCGGAGGGTCGGTTTTGAGGGTAAAAGGATAAGTGTACACGTACAAAAATCCCTCTCGGTAGTCGGTAACAGATTCGTCCGGGCCAGGTACGAAAACCCTCACCGGGGTGTCCCACCCGCAGTCGGCCCGGACCACGTCGAGCTTCTCCTCGGTGATCGATGAAGGATATCGATTCACGTCGTATCCCCCGTCGAAACCGATAAGGCTTATCGACCTCAAGGTCTTTGTTAAAGTTGAATTTGGCCGAATAATGTCCGAAACTGCGAGCTCGATTTTAGCCGGGGGACGCGGGACCGGGATCCGGGGGTGACATCGAAGGAACTCGTGGGAAGTGGACTCGGACATCTCCAAAGTATGAAAGGAGAAGGGTTTAAAAGTGAAAGGAGGCGAAGGAGGCGGTAATTCAGGGATGACGAAACAACAGCAACCGGACCAAAACGATTGGCGAAATCAACCCTTTTGCATTAATTTCGAGTTAATGAGTCAAACAGCAAGTCAGATGCAGCAGATAGCAATTTTTGGGAATGTGAAGGAATGTAGAGAAGAGAGGAGGCTGAAGAGAAACAGAATGTGAAAATGGTAAATGAATAGGTAATGGGCCTTATATAGGCGAGGAAGGGGAACGGTTACCGAGGGTAACCAATCGAAAAACGCCGCGTGTCCCCATCATTAACGAGAGGCGACTTAACATGACGTGCAAAGGCGGTTGGCGAGGCATTACGTAGTCATTCCCGCCAAAATGTGAAGATAAGAACGAGCCGGCCGAGTCACCGGTTTCAAGGTTATTCACTCCCCGTTACCCCCGATGGATCGGCATAACGAGGGTGAGGGGCTATCCGTATACGGTCGATACGGATATAACGTAAACCGATGAAATGAGGACCGAGGGAAAGAAAGAGAGGAACGTGCCGATGACATTCGAATCGAACCGGAGGGGCGCCTAGACCGGAGCCGAGCAAGGACACGTTTCGTCCACCACCTTATCGTCGGTCCGAATGGTCGTTGGTCCCAGTATAGCCGTTCGATCCGCATGGCCGTTGTTCCGGTTTAGCAGTTGGTCCGCATAGCCGTTGTTCGGCAGCCGCCGTTGGTCCGTGTGGTCGTTGGTCCGGCACGCCCGCCGCACGTGAGCCACGCGTCGTTATGCCGTCCGCCGTGGTCGCCCACCAACCACGCGTGTGTCGACGGCGCCGTCGTCCAATCCCACCAAATCCGTTCAGGCTGTCCTTGTTATTATTATTTTATTTAGTTCACATCGTACGAAGCCCGTGGGGCAAAGACTATAAATATGGGACACCCTCCTTTCGGGAGGTTGGCTCCCTTTACCTTTCAAGAACATTTGCAAGAAGAATCTCACATATTTATTCTCCCTCTCATTCATTCGGCCAAGGCCGTTTCTTTTTAGAATTATTGCTAATAATATAATTCATTGCTCATAACGTTTACATCTTTGGCTGCTTTAGCGGTGAGCTTTCAAATCTATATTTTCTTTATCTTACATACGTCAAGAACAAAACACATATCCTATACCCATTTACAAATTCAATTGGTTATCCGATATCGGGTAAACACATTTCCCCTTCACTACAACCACAATTTGTTTCCGTTTTCTTCTTTTTCCTGATTTTTAATACTAATAATAGAACTAGTGAGTCATAAGTCTTTAACAAAAAGACCAAAAACCAGCCCTTGTATTTTCCATAACGTGTCTTAAAAGCAAAAACAAGAATACCAAAAGTGAGAAAACTCACAGCCCATTCCTACTGGCCCCCCTACTTTCCCTTCCTCTTTTTTATTCTTCAAATCTCACCCCTCAAAAAAAATTTTCCTCTTCTCTCAATCTCAGTCTCCACTTTCCTTAATTTTCTTCTACGCTTTGTGTGAGAGAGAGAAGAGACATTCTTCAATCTCACCCCTCAATTTCCACAAAATGTCGCTTAGACCCAACACTCGTACTGAAGTTCGTAAGAAATCTTACAAAATTGGGGTTGATGCAGATGAAGCCCGTAGAAGAAGAGAAGACAATTTGGTTGAGATCAGAAAGAATAAACGTGAAGATAATCTACTTAAGAAGCGTAGAGAAGGTCTTCTTCTTCAGTCTCAACAATTGCCTGATGCTGCTCAAACACCTGCTGCTATTGAAAAAAGGGTATAATTCTTTGTAATTTTTGAAGTCTTGATAATGATTTTTATATACCCTTTTGTGTTTTATGTTTAGATGCTGTGACTGATCTTGTTATTGATGCCACCGAGTGGGTAAAGTTTTGATCTTTAGTGATGGGGTGATTCTTGATTTGATTGGTTGATTACTTTCTGGATAAAAAGTTTGTACTTTTGTGTTTATATTTTGACTAATTAAGGGTTGGGTATTTTGAATTTACTGATTGAAGTGAATTAATGGAATTCTGTTTTTTTTTTTTATTTTGATGTTGCTTAAGTTGAATCCACTTACTAGTCTAACTTTTCTTTATGTGTCATTATTGAGATCCTGATTAATTGCTTGAAAATATTTTAGTGATAAGTAAGAGACGCTAGATATGTAGACTTTGATTATTATTATTTTTGGCGCGGCAGAGAATTATGTGCGTTTGCTCCCATACGATACTTTTTTAAAGCTGTGCATCCCTTGATTCCTGTGGGATCAACAAATGAACTTCTTATAATCTTATACTTAACAAATTTGACTAATTGCTAATATAAATGAAAATCTTGATTCTTTTTGGTGTAAAGAGAGAATGCTAGTATGTATAGGTTATTAGGACAGTGTTATGTGGTGGATGCCGCAGAGTGTCTAAAAGTTACGATTTTAGCGATGGGTGATTGATTGTTGATTTGATTGGTCAATTACTTTGAAACTGGACAAATAGTTTGTGTCTTTTTGCTTTTATTTTATCTTTCGGCTAATTAGGGGTTGGGTATTTTGAATATACTGATTGAGGTGAATTAATGGAATGGAACTTGGATTTTTTATTCTGTTGTTGCTGAAGTTGACTCCACTTAATAGTCCACCTTTAATTTATGTTATTATTGAGATCGTGATTAATTGCTTGGAAATATTTTAGCTATAAGCAAGAAACGCCAAATATTTGGACTTTGAAATTTTTTTTTTTTTTTTTTTTTTTTGTGTGTGGCAGAGAATTATGTGCGGATTTGCTCCATCACAATACTTTTTTAAAGCTGTGCAGCCCTTGATTACAACTGGGATCAACAAATGAACTCTTTAAATCTTATACTTAACAAATTTGACTAATTACTAATATAAATGAAAAACTTGATTCTTTTTGGTGTAAAGATAGAATGCTAGTATATATAGGTTATTAGGACTCTTATATGGTGGATAAGCGCGGAGTGCCTAAAAGTTTTTATCTTAGCGATTAGCGATAGGTGATTGATTATTGATTTGATTGGTAGATTACTTTGAAACTGGACAAAAGTGTGTACTTTTGCTTTTATCTTTCGACTATTTACGGATTGGGTATTTGAATTTACTGATTGAGGTGAATTAATGGAACTCTGATTTTTTATTTATTTTGTTGTTGCTGAAGTTGACTACACTTAATAGTCTACCTTTTATTTGTGTGTTCTTATTGAGATCGTGATTAATTGCTTGTATATGTTTTAGCACCAAGTGAGAAATGCCAGATATTTAGACTTTTGATTATATCTTTTTTGGCACTGCAGAGAATAATGTACGGATTTGCTCCATTATGATACTTTTTTAAAGCTGTGCAGCCATTGATTACCAGTGGGATCAACAAATGAACTCCTTATAATCTTATACTTAACAAATTTGTCTAATTTATATAAATGAAAAGCTCGATTCTTTTTGGTGTAAAGAGAGAATGCTTGTATGTATAGGTTATTAGGACAGTGATATATGGTGGATACCACACTCGATCGCTTGTACATAGTTATGCACCATCCTAGTATGAAATCAATGAAATTACCTCTTGATTTATTAGAAACTAGTATTAGTGCCCGCAGTGCGCGGTTGACTACGATAAATAAAGAATAACAAAACAAATTGAATTAGAGACAATATCATTGATTAAGATTCTTTTATTACGTCCTCATAATTTCATTCAACACAAATATAAGGTCCAATATAAGAAAAACTTGATAATCATAAATAGAGCTAATAATCATCAACAAAAATAGGGTGAAGAAACCACTATTGGAATAAGCTATGCTAGCAGGGGCAGTAACTTTAAAATTTCTCATTTTAAATAATAAAATGTTAAGAAGTTTGAACTCCATTCCAATTCAAATTTGAGAAAAATACCAATTGATAAGCTATAGAAATATTAAACTATTTGCCAAATTTCAATATGCTGATCAAATTGAGGGAGTGGTTGACCGAGTAGGTTAATTAGTAGCGGGGAGGTTGGAATGGAGCACTGGGAAGACTTAGAAAGAGCTAAAAAGGAAACCCATACTTTACAAATAGCGTGCCACGGCAATTTTAAACAAATCAACAAAATTACGCAGTAAGTCCTTTGTAATATCAGATAATCATAATTAGAGCTAAGTCAGCTAACTTCGTTTGTCCAATTGAGTTCTTATTTTTAGCCCTTTCTTTCACATCTTTCTGTGTATATGGCATTTTTAACAAGTGTGAAAAAGACAAGTTGAAATCATGGATTAATGTGTCTGTCATTATTTATATCAGGCTTATATATCTTTAATTATTTAATGAACCATAATTGATCTGCGGAAATGATTAGCTGGACTTATGTCAAGACCCAAAAGGAACTCTTACCTTCTGAGGCTCCATGCAACGAGAGTGTCCATTTGGTAACATATCATCAGTAACCTATTCTTTCTGGAATGAAATGTTTTGATAATCGTGCTCGTGTTATGAAAACCGAAAAGCAAAACTCAGTTTGATAATATTATTGTCTCTGATGAGAAATGAAGCGCACACTTCAATCGAGGTGCATGCTTCTTCAAAATAAATGTCATCTGGGTTAGAAAATGTGAAAGTTTTTCTAACAGAATTAAGATAAACTCTTTATATTCAGAAATTCATTAAACTTGACCAAGTGATTCCATTTTTGTTAAAAGCCATGCCTTCGCTGCTTAAAGTGATACAAAGCGAGAGGTTATGTGCCCTTCAGAGAAGTGTACCTTTCAAACAATGACGAGCAAAGAGTTCCAAACTATAGGCAGTCGGTTCTTTGAATCTCAACTTTGAGGAGTTGGATTAATATGTGTACTATTGTACAATGGATGCTGACATTAATTATTTCATTTGCAATTTGATTATTATAGTACTAAATTCACAGTTTGATCTTTTTTTTTTTAACTTTTTGTGAATTGTACACGTCACTTCAAAGAAGGGTGCACTATACTTTTCGCTTTTTGCTTCCAGCCTCGTGAACCTTGTCGTTTCTTGTGCTTTTCGCTTTAAAATACTGTTTTTAACTTAAGAAAGGTCAAGGACTTACAATCTGAAAATACAATATGGTAGAAACACTAAGAATTAGTGTAGAATATTAGCTTCAATTTTCAGCATAATATTAATAGAGTCACAATCTTAGTCACATAATATCGTTACAGACATGAATTTCTGTAGAAAACTTGGCTTCAAATTTCAGTAATAGTTGCATAATGAGGAACAGAACTGAGGAATTGTAGAAAGAAGAGATGAGAACAGAAGATGAATGATGCTAGCATAAGCACAAACACAAATGTAAAATTTAACAAGTTTTCTTCTTGAAAATAAGAAGAACGGAAATAAGGAAGTTCCTCTGGCTTCGTACTATTGTCGAAGAGGTTAAAGCGTTTAACCTTTTCCTCCTTCTGTGAAGGTAGAATTAGTTTAGAAGGAAATATCATATCATGCTATGAATACTTGACGGACGTGGATTTCATTTTCCAAAAAAATACTTGACGGACGTGGATTCTTGAACACGGCAAAGGTTTACAGATATTTTTTTTATTTATGGAACTGTTAAACATTTAGAATAAGGACAAGTGGGAGTATATTTGAGAGATTAAAGATGACACTCTAATCCTTTCCTTTGCCAAAACTTTTACTATAATTAAGGGCCACTTCTAATAGCTTTTTGTGTTTTCTAACAGCTGGAAAGTATTCCTGTTATGGTCCAAGGAGTATGGTCAGAAGATCCCGCGGCGCAAATCGAAGCAACTACACATTTTAGGAAGCTTTTATCGATTGGTATTCATTTGTTCCGTCATTTTTGGATCTAGTTTTCTTAAATTATTTTCTGCTGACTATAGTTTTGTTAACTGTAGAGCGCAGCCCTCCAATTGATGAGGTAATTAAAGCTGGAGTTATCCCTCGATTCGTAGAATTCCTCGGACGGCATGACCTACCTCAGCTTCAAGTGAGTGTTACCTATTGCTCCTTCTTTTCCTGTTAGGTTGCCTTTACTCAAGATGCAGCAACCATCCTGAATTGGCCTTGATCTTTACTATGTCTGAAGTTTGAAGCTGCCTGGGCGTTGACAAATGTTGCATCTGGGACATCAGAACATACTCGTGTTGTGATTGACCATGGAGCTGTTCCTATGTTTGTACAACTTCTTAGCTCAGCCAGTGATGATGTCCGTGAACAGGTAATCTTGTTTCATTATTTGAATTTATTTTTAATTATGCACCCGATTGTTGGACGTGAATTTCAATAGTTTCCTGGTGAGTGTTAGAGTTTAAACTATGTCACCTGTTGCACAGATATCTTCGGTATGTGGAATAGGAACAACTTTGCAATTTGCTACGTAACCTAAAACATAATGCAGTGTTCGTGAGCTTTAAATTAAAGTCAATATACGTCAAGAAACCTTGATAAGGAAAACAATTATTTCATAAGTTAAAATTTTATTTTGCTTAAAATAGTAGAATCATGTAGAAATAATTAAAGGAATAACACTTTTTTCTTGATGTGCAATTGGATGTAGAGACGAAAAAGCAATGAAAATGTGAAACAAAAGATAATAATTTGGCTAACTAAGTTTAAATTTCCAAGTGGATAACTGCGGGATGCATTTTGCACTTTGTTAAGGGATTAATGAGTTGTATAGTGCCGTTGTCGAGGAGTTTAATATTAAGTGAGAGCCTAGCGGTATAGGAGGTCTGAAAGTTTTCCAAATTTGCTTCTGCTATTTGTGTTGGTGATCCTGTGTTTTCTTCAAAGAATTTTGTGTCCAAATTCTAAAAAAAAGTGCATGTCCCTTTAACAAAGTAAACATTTGTTTTTAATAATTGTTGGTTCTTTCTAAAAATTCTGACAACAATTCTGTCTTGACACCAATTTACCAAACAGGCAGTCTGGGCTTTGGGCAATGTTGCTGGTGATTCCCCAAGTTGTAGAGATCTTGTTCTAAATCAGGGTGCGCTGATGCCATTGCTAGCTCAGTTGAATGAACAGTCAAAGCTTTCAATGCTAAGAAATGCAACATGGACTCTTTCTAACTTTTGTCGAGGCAAACCACCAACACCATTTGAGGCAGTAAGTGGACTTGAATTTTGCTTCCTTTTTAATGAGCATATTTTTGTGTCTTATTTATTGTGCTGTTTCCGAATCTGTCTAGATAGTTAAAGATTTATTTCAGAAATAATTGGCTGACAGTGTATGTTATAGGTCAAACCTGCATTGCCCGTTCTTCAACAACTTATCCACACGAATGATGAAGAAGTCTTGACAGATGCTTGCTGGGCTCTTTCTTATTTATCTGATGGCCCAAATGATAAGATTCAGGCTGTAATCGAGGCAGGTGTCTGTCCACGACTAGTGGAGCTTCTTCTGTAAGTTCCTAATATCTCTACAATCATTGTTTTGCTTTAAATTAGTCAGCATCCATGCATTTAGGGGGTTGGAGATTGCTCTTGACATCCAACTTTATACTTGGAATTTTTATAAAAATCCAGCTGATTTGATGCTAACCTTGCCTTTTCCCCTCCTCGTCCTATGAAGTCATCCATCGCCTACCGTTCTCATACCTGCTCTCCGTACCGCGGGAAATATTGTTACTGGTGATGATGCTCAAACACAGGTACTGCGACGTCATCCTCTGTCCGAATCAATACTGTAGCATTACCTTTATAGTGTTCAAGTTATCTTTGCACTTTGCCTTTCCGGTCACTCTATCTCCACATCAAAAATCAAAATGATATGAAAATTGTTATGCAGTTATTATGTTATCCATGTTTAACATCATGCGAATCTGTTTAGTGAGCAAAACAAAAGTTCTGAGTAACGTATCGCAAGAAATTTATTATGCACTTTGTCTTTCAGGATGAACTTGCGTATATAATCTTTATAATCAGAAAGATGGGAAAATTCTGCTAATATCACCTCTGCTGCTACATGGATATGGATTTAAGTGTTCTTCGCTTTGCTTACTTTTGCTCTATTTTCACATGACTTACTGGTATTCATATTTCAGTATGTGATTGACAACCAAGTCTTGCCATGTCTGTATCAATTGTTAACTCAAAATCACAAGAAAAGCATCAAGAAGGAAGCATGTTGGACTATCTCTAACATCACTGCTGGAAACAGAGCCCAAATACAGGTATATCTCCATTCCACTTGAGTGCTTCTGATTTTATTAGTCTGCTGCCAGGTCATATCTCTACATGGAGTAGTTTGCACTTTTTTGGCTCAGTAAATCCCATAAACTACTGTTTTGTTATCTAAAGTGGAAATAAGGTCTATACATAGCAAGACTACATCAAATGCTGTTTTTAAGTTGTTTGAACAGAAGCTAAGTACCTAAAATCTTTTGGGATTGAGAAAGTACTCTGATAAATCTAACTATTGCCTTGGTCTCAAGCTCTGTGTTATCGTCCTGTAGATGCTAGACATAGTCGTGAGTTTTTGCTCTGTCAGGTAGTTCTGTTTTGTTTAAACTGTAGTTCTATATTTTATTCAAGTACCTTCCAGAAGTAGTTTACAGACTATGCTTTACACCTGTGTTTGTCCCTTTCCTTTTCTGAGGGTCTGTAGGGCATTGGGTTGCGGTGGTTTTGTTATTGCACTTTGCTCTTCTCGTGGTGATTTAATGGGGGTCACATATTAGCATAATATTTAATATAACACATTTATTTATGATGAATTTAATGTACCACTGTTATAAATGCTACAACATATGGTATTTCTGTGAATTTTTTCCGTCATCGCGTGCTTTTCTTGTACACCTGCAGCTTAGTTTTGATTTTTACTGAATACTGATGTTATTTTCATGGGAAACAGGTTAACGGCTTCAATGTGCATGCACTTTTTCCTTTCTTTTTTAGGTTTTGCCTGGACACAGGGAGCTCCTGTTTGTAGTTATTGCAATTTCCTTTATTTTATCTTGGCTCTCTTTGATGCAAATAGGCTCACCGTATGATGCATTTCTTGAGAGTAAAAAAAATATATGTAATGCGAGAAAACTAAACATAAGCTTAAATAATAATTATTTGGACAAGGTAATTATTATCTAAGGATATGTACAAAGGAACTAAATTTGCCTTGTGAAAAAAAGAGAGAATACATATGAGGGAACTATTACAAGCGTTAGAATAATCGTAGGATAAACAACAAAAGTTTCCGCAATAATGGCTTTACACCAAGGATCCGCAGTGGACCTGTCTTTGTTTATCCTAAATATGAATGAGCTAACTAACAGTACACAGGATGAGGTCTCGTAGTATAGTGAGAGTATCAACCAAAAAGCTTAAACTACAAAGAAGCACGTTAGACAATAAGGTATTTGGATAAGAAGAAGCAATATCTGCGCTGCAAGTTTAGGTATCATAAAAAGAGTGAAACTGGGTGAGACTAAACAGGATTGTGCTACATAAATATACACAGTTAGATATTTAGGCTTGACTTTCCAGAGAATGATATGATAAATGAAGATGTAGCACATGATTAGAATATGATTGTTGAAATGAAAAAGTGCTACCGGAGTGTTATGCGATGGGAAGATATTTTTGTACTACGAAGTTATTTCAAGAGAAGCTCGCTTCCTTTTCGTCAACTTTTTTGCCGATTTTTTTGCTGTCCATTTTCCCTTTCAAGGATGAAATGAATTGATTCAGGAAATTCAAAATATTCTTTTCCTTTATTACTCTTGCTACTTATGCACTTGCACTTGTTTATTTTCTTCTAAACAGGCTGTTATTGAGGCAAATATTATTCTTCCCTTGGTACACCTATTGCAAAATGCAGAATTTGACATTAAGAAGGAGGCAGCATGGGCTATCTCAAATGCTACCTCTGGAGGATCTAATGACCAGATTAGGTTTGTTCTTTGTCTGTATAATCTCTCTGAGTCCTTTAATTCTGCTGTTTGTCTGATATCTCTTATGATCGGGTCATACTCTTCTTGTCACCGAACCGATATGATTTTTAATGAGGTAGTTAGTAAATAACTATTCTTGAAGCTTGAGCAAAACTAACAGCAGATTTTCTTCTTATTTGATAAATGATCAGACACTCTTATAGACATTCTATTGGAGTGTTATCTTATGATAAAATAGGTAAAGCTCTTGGTTTTGAAACACAAACTGATATTTAATGAGTGCTGGTCTACTTATCATCTTGACATGCTGGAGGATTTCCAATACTTCTGGAAAGAGCTTTTAAACCTTTTAAGGGAATAGCTCTTAGGTTTTTGAATGAGCAATTGTGAAGTACTGTGCAACTGCGGAAAGATGGTGAACATTTCAGTTTTTGTTAATGGATCTGTTGTTTATCCTATTGCAGGTTCTTGGCAAGTCAAGGTTGCATTAAGCCACTATGTGATCTCCTAATTTGCCCCGATCCCAGAATCGTTACAGTATGCTTGGAGGGGCTCGAGAATATTCTGAAGGTGGGCGAGGTGGACAAAGAAGCCGGCGTGAATGGTGGAGTCAATCTGTATGCACAAATGATAGATGAATGTGATGGATTGGATAAGATTGAGAATCTCCAAACTCACGACAACAACGAGATTTATGAGAAAGCTGTAAAGATCTTGGAGAAATACTGGGCTGAAGAAGATGAAGAGCAAAATCTTCCTGATGGGGTTGACGGGAATCAGCAAGGTTTTCAATTCGGAAACAACCAGCCTAATGTTCCTGCAGGGGGATTCAAGTTTGGTTAGAAGATTATAGCGCGTCTGTTTTGTTTTATAGGTCTCTTCACTCGTGGATCACAATATTAGACTATGTAATTGGATTTACTTGTTGCCAAGGGTCAGGGTTTTTGGTCTGGCACAAAGGCTTTTTGAATTGTCTGAAAGTGTAATGGTTTAGTTTGTTTTTCTTAATTTTCATTTGAACTTTCAACATCGTCTTACAAAGGAGTGTTCTTTTTGGTTGGCTTTTTGTGTGAAGTACAGGATATTTTTATGGTTGAATTCATGGTATGTGGTTAATGTTGCCTAAGATTAGCTGTTTACCACGACGTAATCTAGTGTTAAGATCATAGTCAGTATTTGTGGTATCAGACTATGATGGCATGAATGTTAGTATATACTTAAAAGTGGTGTTTGGTTTTGAAACCAAACTCAAAGCTTAATGGGTCTGGAAATCAACAAAACCTGTTTTCTTGATTACAGAATATTGGTTGTTGGTGTTCTAGATGAGAAAAAAAGTTGCAAATCCTTTAGCACTTCGAATGAGTTTTGCATACAAGTTTTGACCAAGATGATTGAGAGAGATTTAGCCAGTTTCATTTTGACGCCCCTTCTCAACCCCGACATTTACTAATTCAGCACAGGTAATTCCCTATTCTCTCCTATCTATTCTGATTTCTCGTCTCCTTTCTTTTCTCTTCTCATCCAATCTCTTTTTCTTCCTTGTTACAGATCTAAACACAACCACGGTAGCTCGTTAGATCAAGCTCCATATATTAGTTTATTAGTCTTTCAATTCAGTTATTAGTTGTAATTGTAATTTTGCTTTCAATTCGAAATAAACCACAAAATTGTCCCAAAAAAAACTTGTTTGATTTGTTTGTTAATTGATTGAGACTGTGACAATTGGTATCAGAGCTCACGAACCTGCAACCTGTGGCTTTAACAATGGTGGATGGCACTAGAGTGCAAACTATGAACGCAAGGCTTGATAGACATGATGAGATGCTAGCTGAGTTAAATGTTGGGCAACAAACCTTACGGCAAACATAGTTAGGTATTCGAGGAACCTTAGAACTAATTTTGAATCGATTGACTGCCTTAGAACGACTACCACCAAATCCAAATGGAGGAGGACGGTTGCTTCCTGTTCTAGCAGCTGATGCCAGACCAAATAGGCAAGCAGGATTCCCAATTCCACCTCCTAAGTGGGAACTGCTTGGTTTTGAAGGTAAGGAACTTAAGGTATGGCTTTGAAAATGTGAGAGGTATTTCAACTTGTATAGAACTGCCGAAGAATCTAAGGTTGAAGCTGCTGCTCTTTATTTGAATGATTGGCTGAGGTGTGGTTCAAGTCCTTAACCTTAATTAGGAAGTTATGACTTGGGCTGAATTTAAAGAGGAATTGTGTAATAGGTTTGGTGAAAAATTAATGGAGGATGTTGTAGAAGAGTTTAACAAACCTGAACAGACTAGACCAATAGAGAAATTTCTGGGCAAATTTTAGGATCTCAAAGCCCACATGCTCATCAGAAATCCTGTTTTAGAAAAGGCACATTTCTTGTCTAGTTTTGTGGGTGCTCTCAAGTAAGAGATTAAGTTTGGTGTCAAGCTGTTAAAACCAACCACCTTGAGTAGTGCAATAGAACAGGCTAGAATGTAAGAGAAGGTCATTGAAGCTGCAAGTTAGAGGGATAAAACACTCGTGAAACCTTACTCTAACACTAGGGTGACAGCAGCTCAAAGAGTTTCACCCATGCTATATAAGAGAATTGAAACTTATAGACTAAGTCCCGAAATTTATGAGTACAGAAAAGCTAATCACTTATGTTTCAGATGTGGGGAGAAGTATGCACCTGGACATCAATGTAAGAATAAGCAACTTAACTGCTTGGTTGGAGAGACTGAGAACGGTCCTGAAGCTGTTGTGGATCAGCCTGAGATCCAAACAGGAATCCTCATGTAACTAAAATCATAGGCAAAAGCAAGAACAAGAGTCTAGCAGTGTTTATAGATTATGGCAACACCTATAGTTTCATTGATGAACAAGCAATGAAAGAAAGCTCGGTTATGTGCCGTTTTTTATAGTCCTTTGTGAGTGTGATCGTCAACGATAGAAATTATGTCATGTGCAATGTCAGTTATGCAGGTTTCAGCTAGAAAATGCAAAATAAGTTATTTCAGGAAGACTTGAGGATTATTCAGTTGGGAGGATGTGATATGGTGTTGGACAATGATTGGATGAAGAAATATAATCTAATCAAATTTGATCATGAGAAGAGGTGCATTACAATTGGGAGAAAGGGCAATAAAACTGTGCTGCATGCCATACCCGAGTCAGGTAATCTGAGGATAGCTCAATTGTTTTATTAGCCTCTTATGAAACAGATGGCCATCCAATAAGTGGTTGAGTATGATATTTTCCAGAAGAGTAAAGATGAGAATGTCTCATATCCTAGACTGTTGCAACCACCTCCCATCCCTGATTAAGCTTTGAGACACATCTCTATAGATTTCATTGAAGGATTACCTAAGTCTAAATGTAAGGTCATTTTTGTGATAGTGGACAGAATTACTAAGGCTGCTCATTTCATGGCATATACTCATCCCTTCACTGTTGTAGATATAGCTAATAAATTTTGGAAGGGAGTTTACACCTTACATGATACTCACGAGTCCATTGGCTCAAACAGAGATAAAAAATTTCTCAGCAATTTTTGGCAGGCATTGTTTAAGCTCAAAGGGACTTAACTACTCTATAGTTTAGCTAATCACCCTCAGACTGATGGTCAGACTGAGAGGGTGAACGAATGTATTGAAAACTACTTGAGGTGTATGGCTATTCACAAACCCAACCAATGGAAAAATTGATTGTATTATGCAAAATGGTAGTGCAACACTAATTTTCACAGCAGCTTGAAGTGCAGCCCATTTGAAGCATTGTATGATTTTGCTCCTCCACAACTATCCATGGGTCCCTTTTTGGAGTCCACATTCCCAGCTGCTATTGATGTGCTTATACAAAGGCAACAAATGCAGCAACTACTCAAGGACAATCTACTTAAAGCTCAGGAGAGGATGAAATTGTATGCTGATCTCACGAGAACAGAAAGAGAGTTTCAAGCTGGTGACATGGTATACTTAAAGCTCTAACCTATAGACAAACTTCCATAGCCCTCAGAAAAATTTGAAACTTAGCTCTAAATACTATGGGCCTTATTAGGTCCTCAATGGAATGCGATCAGTTGCTTATAAGTTGTTGTTACCGCCGCTTCCAAGGTCCATCCTGTTTTTCATGTTTCATTATTAAAGAAGAAAGTTGGTACTAGAGCAGTTGTACAGTCAGTTCTGCCTATGATTGGCGTAGAACGCCAATTTCTAGTGAAACCAGTTGCTATATTACAAAGACAACTTGTGAGAATAGGCAATGTTGCTGCTGTTAAGGTACTCATTCATTGGTCTAATTTACCTCCTCAAGATGCTACATGAGAGGATTATGATTTCATCAAGGCCAAGTTTCCAAATTTCGATGCTAATCCTTGAGGACAAGGATTATTTAAAGAGGAAGGGTACGTCATGTCTTGGAGAATTAGAGTATAAATATAGAATAAAGGAAGTGTAGTTGTAGAGGTTCGAAGCTATGAAGAGAAACGGGGAATAACTATCACAATCCAACGGTCGAGATTGAATCTCAATTAATGAGAACCAATGGACCAGATCATGACAGCTAGATAAGTTTGTTATAAACTCAACAAACTCGTCTGGGCATTCATCATTGAACAATACGGGTAATTTCAAATTCTCTCCTCTTTATTCTGATTTCTCATCTCCTTTCTTTTCTCTTCTCATCCAATCTTTTCTTCTTCCTTGTTACAGATCTGAACCCAACCATAGAAACTCGTTAGATCAAGCTCCATATATCAGTTTATTAGTCTTTCAATTCAGTTATTACTTGTAATTGCAATTTTGCTTTCAATTCGAAATAAACCAGAAAATTGTCCCAAAAAACTTGTTCGATTTGTTTGTTAATTGATTGAGACTGTGACATATACTGAAATTGGCCGTAGATGTTTTTGGTCAATTATCTTTCACGGTTTCACCATTTATGTAAGTTTTGTCCGATTTTATGTTGTCTATTTCTACAAACAAATCATATCAAGTATCTATCACAACCTCGCCGTGCCCTTAATACATGACTTTAATTGCCATGATCTAACGCTCTTACATTAAAATATGAAGTAATACACCATATGGGGTTCCTCTCAAAGGGGATCTACATTCGTTTAGCAAAAATTAAAGTTAATAGAATCTCAATCGAAGACAACTGAAATAATTTCCACAATACTCATTAATTTAACCTGCTTCCGGGACGGAGCCGTATGACGCGAGAGTGTCACGTACGGTTCCTTTGAGAAGGGTGTGATACCACCACCTATCAGGCCTGATGGAACAAGGTTGACTGAGACTGGCGGACATCAAATGGATTAGAGTTATCACAGAACTGGAAGAGGTTCGATTCCTCTTTTCCCGCCAGAACAAAATTCACTTGATTGACACATGTACATACCGCGAAGTCACTCGAGCGAAGCAAAAAAAAAAAAAAAAAAAAAAATTATTACAGAATTAACTAATGACACTCTGGTTATTAGCAACTATTGAGTTAGCTATGTTAGTAAATATTTGATGTAGATTTATTGTTACAATGGAACTGAGCTGGTGGAAGACCTGAAGTTGGGTGGGAGGAGAGTACGTAGGTTTTCAATATCTTCAATGCTTGACGTCCACATATATCAATATGAAATTGAAAATGCATACATCATTATGTAGATTGTAACCTCTACAGCACGTGGCACGCATCACTCATTTAATCTAATATAATACATAGTTCACAACATCTTACGTCTTTTTCTTCCTGAATAAGTTTTGGTAGTTCAGTATGAACATAAGAATTTATTGTTCAAATAAATTGCTCGGATAAAAGGGGGAGATAATAAATGTTGTGTAGACAGTTTGTTGTTAGTATTTTTTTAAAAAGAAGAAAGGAAAGATAAAGAACTGCCATAGAAGCTATTTAAATGTTATGCATAAACAATACTCACATGTGTACCAAAAAAAAAAAAAATTGACACGGCGATGCATCCATTGACTTTTCAATGTCCAAATTACTTAGAGACCATTTGTGAACACGTATACTGGGCTTAGAATATGATTCTTTTGTCCTTAGTTTTATGTATTTTAGATAGCTAAATCAAGTAAATGTTTGGAAGTCGAATTTTGTTTCAAAGAACTTTCTCTTACTTTACCTATATTTCAAGGAATATTGGACATTATTAACCACACCGGTAAATTTTTATAATCAACTGCCATCGCATATAGTAAAAAGGTAAATAGTTATCCACACATTGTGTTCACATCAAATCAAGTAATCTAACTTAGAAGTTAAAAATTAAAGTGAGAATACATATATCACTTATTCATTATCAGTGTAATAAATTTGTAGATAAAAGATACATGCCTTGATTTGGTATATAGACACTCGAGTAAATAGCTTAAATCCTAGCTATACTAAAACATTATCATTTAATCATTATTTAATTATTGAAAAAAATTCAAAGTTGATTTAATTTACTATTCCTGCCGACAGAATTAAATGACACATATGTCCATGCACTGTGGAAGTCATTATTATCATCTGGATCTTTAATTGGAGTGGAGCTAAGTGGAGGACAATCAATTAAAGGGACCCCCATTATATGTGAGTTAGCCTTCTCCCTTGATTTGGGAAGGAAATAGCATGACCCATTCTGCCTTCTTAACAACAATCATATCAAAATGTACTTTGAACATACGTAGTTTTCATCTACAGCCAAGAATTTGAAATTGGAAACAAATTGAGTCGTATAAATAAGGACTCTTCATCCCCATACAGCGACATAATGCCCATTTATTGTAGATTGTATATATAGTTGTATGTTTGACTTGTGAATATTGAAGTTTTTTAAAATTTGCAAATTTATTCCTGAAGTATTCGATTTATTTTATATTTATGCTCCGTTCACGTTTCGATCCAAAAGTCCCACGTTATTGAATTCGTGATTCCATATTTGTCCCTTCCTCTAATGGTTGTCCAGCTTGGTTTTGATACTTGTCACAGTGGAACCACGTAGATAAACAAAAGATTCAAGTTTACCCATAAACTATTAAATTGTTTTATATATAACGATTGAAAAGATCCAAATATATCTCTGAACAATTAAACTTTAAATACTCAAGTATTTATATTCCTACATGACTTGACTACTTTTGTCACAATGTAAAACTATTTAGTAGAAGAATGTATTTGAAATGAAAGATAACAATAGAAGCTCCCATGAAAAGTGTTATAAGGCGTATATAAGACAACTGCAAATGTTTTGTGTATATTTGGAGATTTTCCCAAATTCTTTTATAAGACAAAATGCAACTGCAAATACTAACGTGGAAACATCGAAAGATAAGAATTTTTTTGATGTGGCAATCACATAAATATTATCAAAACATGTGATGATATTTTTTCGAATGAAAATGTGAAAATTTGGAGGCAAATTGGAAATTAAATCAGAAAGGAACTTGCAGGGAAAAGAGAGATGCCAAATGGACATGTTTATGGGAAATATCTCAACAGAATGTGAAATACTAACTTTTTTTGTTTTGGAAGTTAGTATAATTACTGAAAATTGAAAGGACACGACTCACTAGCATTAATAAGGCAAATTTCCTGACAAAAAATGGGTGAACTCGTGAGAGACAAAATATTCACCCTAGCATGACTATCAAGGACTCAATTATAATGACCTTTTTAAGGCAATATATATAATATGGCATTTTGTTAAAATAGTTTAGAAAAGAAAACCTTCTAAAACAACTGTCTTGTAAGGCGGACCATGAAATATTAGGGGTCGTTTTGTTCACATATTATCATACAGTGATTAATACTCCCCTCGTCCATTTTTAGTCGGTATACTAAAAATAAATGTCTACTTTTACTTGTTCATATTGAAATAATCAAGAGATAATTTATTTTTTACTCTCTCCGTATCAAATTATCCATCGTGGTTATAAAAAATAGTTGTCTCAAATTATTTGCCATTTTATAAGTTCAAGACCAAATCAATTATTTTTTTCCTATTTTGCCCTTGGTAGAATTTTGTCGTTAATGAAGATGACACATAAATAGAGTAAACATAAAATGGAGAGAGACTATATAATTTAGACATAAATATGGGTAAAGTAGTCAAAAACATCTCCCAATTAATATTCCCTACGGATCAAAAACAGTGTCCACTTAGACTTTTTTTTCTTGGGTTAAAAAGAGTGTCCATGTATCAAATCAAGAAAGAATTAATCTTTATTTTTTCGGATTTGCCCCTATTAAGTGTTATGACATCAAATTCCAATGCCTATTTAATTAGGGATAGTTTAGTCAAATTACATATTTTTGTCTAGAAGTTATATTTTAATTAAAATGGCTAAGTGGACACTTTTGATTCGGAGGAGTATTTAATGGCGTATAAAACGACAAATAATTTAAGGAAGGAGTAGTTCCTAATTTAACTTATTAACTATAATAATTTTTTATTGCATTTCTCAAAACATTGGATTTATTGTATTCAAATGGTAATATAGTAAACTTATCATTTTATTAATTATTTCAAGATATGGCAAGTCAAACATAGACAAGTAAAAATGGACACAACTAGTAATGAATAAACTGTTATATTATAATGAACAAACTATTATACAAAAAGTTGCTATAAACGAATTTACTTACTCTCAGGGTTTTTTTTTTTTTTTTTTTTTGTATTTAAAATGATATAATTCTCGTATTGTTTAGTACACGTATTTAATTTGTTTCACATTGTATCTCGCATAAAATAATTCCCGTATAACTTCATCCAGGTATTGTTTGATATCGCCTACTATATACTGCAATACGTAATGTAATTCTAATATATTTTCTGATACGACCAACCAAATGTTAATCATTTGATGCGAAAGTTTATGCTGGCATTAGTTATACCATATAATCGAATACCCCACATGATCAACCAAACGACCCGACTGTACTCTCTTAGGATATTTCTTTTTTTACTATAGTTAAAAGCTCAACACACACATGAGAATCATATAAATAAGAAAGATTAGATCTGTAAAACAATAAATATATCTAAACGTGTGTTCTAAGGTGCAATATAATTAAATAGAGAATTAGCACTTCCCCTCTTACACTTTTCAGTATTACCTTTCGAAACCCATAAACGTGGTTCTATGGTGCAAAACTTATATAGCATGTGACAAACTTTATGTTATAAATTTAATTTTGTATTATTAACAAACAAATACATTATGTTGGTGGTCCAACATTACTGACTCGTGTTTCATGTGTTTTGGTTTAGGGTCTAATAACGCACAGTAATTCTGTTTTAACTTTATTGAAGGCTACGTTCTCTCTAGTTGTCCCCGTCATTATCCATCTCAAATGGCTTTTGTGGATAGAGTTGCAAATTACACCATTTGTATCCTCTAAATCTCTAATATCACAATCAGAAATTCAGAATTATCAGCGAAAACAATACTCCATCAATCTAGCCTTAACAATTGAAATTCAAATAAATTCAAAATACTTACTCTAACTCGATGCCAAACAACCATTTATTTTAGACGGTTGCAATAAAATGCTATGATAAATATAATTAAATGGTACTAGTAAATATCGTCTATATGACAGATAGTTTCAAATACTCCGTACTTAAGTGATTGTTTTGGTTTAATTTTGTCTTAGAAGAATTTCAAGGTGTTTGAACCAGTTTTGAGAAAATATCTTTTTAGCCAACTTTTTTTATTTCTAACGTCTGTCGTTTAGTATAATTAAACTTTGTTCTTATTCAGTCACTACTATTTTTTAGTTTCTTAAAAAATCTTTTTAAATCTAGGGGCCGTAAATGTAAGAACTGATTTGGACCAAAGATTTTTTTTTTTTGTGTTTAATAGGACAATAGTTATTTAGAAGTATTCTTTATCAACTTAATTCAAATTTCATTTCTCTATTAGTTCAAACCAAACATAATATAAATAGTTTCAGAAATTTTCTATATATAAGCCCCAACTTTACCACTTGCAAGAATGGCCTTGTGACAAAGAATATATAGGAGAAATATTCTATTCCTTTTGGCCAAATCTCAGAGAGATGGCGTCGTCCACGTCAGCATTCAGGTGGCTAAGAGTTAGTTTCTCAGTTCCGACGTCGTTTATGAGGTGGCCAAGGTTGTTTACTTCGTATTGGAGTAGTCCGAGAGGTCACAACGGTGTCGTTTCGGCGTCGTATTTTCCATGGGATAGTATCAGCTTTGCTTTCTCACCTAGGCAGTGGTCGTGGTCATGGCCGGACCTAGACTTGCCTTTCTCCATCGTTGATTCTATTGTTTGGTCTATCATCTCTGCCGTTGAATCTGTTGCTCTCGTCTCCTTTCTCTGTTTCTTCTTCGTTTTCTGTGGCTGTACTCTCTGATAGTTTATCTAATAGAGGTTTCTACAGCGGAATAGCCGGAAGTTAGTCGGCCGGTGACCGGATATTGGACGCGAGTATAGTTTAGTTTTAGAAAGATGATGATTGTACCCAGCACGCCAGAGTGCCTTTGACTGGTGGACTGCTCTATGGCTGAGGGTAATTTTGTCAATTTACCTGCCTGGATTTTTCTCTTTTTCACCTTTTTTACTGAAGCTAGTACTGAACTCATAATAATAGTGAACTACAGGCTCTTTTTTCCCAATTTATTTAGATGTTTTAGTCTCTAGTACCTTTTGCCATTTGTATATAAGTTGTTGGATGTGGCTTTTGTTATTTATAACATTATTTCCCGCTATTAAATTCTCAGTTACTTTTACACCTTGAGTCCAATGGACTACCCTCACAGGTGCAACTTGCAAGTCCTATGCCATCCAAAAAAGGTAAACAAAATGGTTCACATTATCCTCAAGTTTCGAAGAGTTCGGTTGTTCGGATATTTTAAAAATTAGCTCCAAACGGAATTCTCGATCATTTGAAAATAAAGTAGAGAGTTTTGTTTTTCCATTGAAAAGCAAATGAGATGAAGCCATTTCTCAACGAATCTAACCAGAAGTCCTCCAAGTGCGACTAACAAAATGCAATTTTTTCAAGGTCCAATTTGATTGATTTGACGAGTTAAAGTGAGTTCATTAAATCAGGCAGCGTTTATAATGTGACGACTCTCTAACTTATTAGTAATTTCTTTAAAATGAAGCATGCAATTTCTTACTCCATTTTTTATCTTTGATTTTCAGACAACAAATCTGTGTTTATCAACAATTTATGTTCGAGCTACGCCACATGGTGTGTGTTGTGAAGCTCTAAAGTGATAATAGTAGTTTATTAGAAAAAGGTAATCCAAAGGCTAAAGTTACATTTATCAATTAACTATTCAATTAAACAAAATAGATCACTCAATTCACCATTCGAAATATAATACTAGTAACTCTGATTCTCTGAATTGTTTATTCTAACTAATGAACAAAGTTCAAACACTATTCCTCCTTTGTGTCTGTTGTGTGATCTCCAGAAATTGCTTTATTTTTTCCTTTTTGTTTGGGGGTTCAGACAATAGTATTTTCGGGAAGAAATGTGAGAAAACATTAGCAGATACTTTCTAAAATTAGTAGAAGTGTGCATAAATTAATACAAACACTATAATTATAAAATAAAGTATTTTTTCGGAAAGAAATGTGAGAAAACATAAGTGGATGTTTCGCCTCACCAAAACAAGTGACAGACACTAGCTACTATATGTAATGTACCACATAGTTTATTTATGATGTATTCCCATAAAGTAGCAAAAATGACTTAAGAGTCTACCTATATTACTGTCTAGTATAGTGTATATAAATTTTAAATTTATATAAGCATGTTGACTAGTTCCACCTTATTGTTTATTTTAATGAAGAGACAATCAGACGAGGACCTAAGGTCTCTTGGCCTTTTACAATTTGAATAAAAGAAAATATTTTTTTTCAAATCTCTTATATGTTTTTTTTAGATCTCTTATGTGAAAAAATTGAAAATCTTTTGTAAAAAAGTCATAAAACTAAAAGAGTTTGTAAATGACCAAAAATTCATTTCTCCCCTTACTTCTTGCAACTTTTTTTTCTTCCTTTCATTTTTTTTCCTTTTTAGTATGTCCATACCACATTTATTTGATAGAGTACTCAAAATAAATGTGTACCATACTGCCATTTATGATTTTGGCTAACCTAATATACTACCAAAATATGCTTTTTTCCCCCTTTTATGGCTAAACAGTACACATTAAAATTTTACTTAGGCACCGTTTGTTCATAGATACCAAAAACAATTTCACTTTTTTTTTGAAATTTTGGAGTTGGAGTTGGATTTGTGTTTGGCCATAATTTTTGAAATTGTTGTTTTTGGTGAAATGTAGTTGTAAAAAAGTGAAAAAAATTTGAAAAACAAGTTTTTTGAGATTTGTAGATTCCTAATACAACTTGTTCGCATTCGAATTACCTACCAAACGCTGATTCTGAAAAAAAGTGAAAAAAAATTCCAGAATAAAGTGAATAATTCTTATGGCCAAACGGGGGCTAACTTTATTACGGGGAAAACGTATAAGTTACATAAAAAGTGCCAGACGATCTTCTTATGTTCTTTAATCGATTTCACATAATTTCTCTTCTTCAAACCTCCTTCACTTCCCTTGTTTTACTAGTAAAAAAGATTAGAGACATTAAAATCTTCTCAAATTAACATAGTAATTATTTTCCTCCTTTACCGCAAAAACCTATCTTAAAATTATTTTTTAAAGATTGGACTTAGATAACTTATAGCGGGAAAATAACTTCAAAATGCTAACAGTATGGAGCAGTGTCAAAGTGTCTAGCAGAAACTAGAAAAAAGACAACTTTATGAGTGGTCTTGACTCTTGATTCTAAAATCGTTAATTGCGCTAATTGAGCCGCTAAAAAAGCCAGCTAAGTTTCCTTAATGTCTAAAACATTCCCCAAATTTCCAGAATTTTGCGTTGTCTCCTCCTTTTCATAGGATGCTATTCCCAATCATATCATCTTTTTCTTCCACTAACTACGTGGCCAACAGGTGGGATAGAGATTGATAGAATATTTGGGAATATTTGTAGGAGATGTACGAAAAATAGTTCCTACGTCAGATGACAATTAACTAACCCCCAAAAAAAGAGAGTCAAGAATGTAAACTTACGATCCGTTTGGACATAATTTAAAATCATGAGATAAAATTATATTTAGACATGCAATTTGAATTTCTTAAGTTGTATTTTTTTCTTATAAACATAAAAACCCTACAAGTGGTGAAAACTATCAAAACTTTCCCAATTCTTATACAATCTTACTAAATGAGCAAGTCATAGTTCATAACAAAATTAATACAATATTAGAAGGCCTTTAAAAAAAAATGAAATATCAATTGATCAAACTTTAGTTCAATAAAAAGGAAAATTAACATGAATAGTAATGTAACCACTCTTTAATATAACCCTCCCACATGGTACGAATATAAATAGGGAAAAGGGTCAAAAATACCCCTCTACTTTGGAAAAAGGGCTAAAAATATCCTCCGAACTTATTTTAGGTCAAAAATACCCCTCCCATCATTAAAGTTCTCAAATATACCCCTGTCTTGACAGAAATTATCCCCCAAAATAACCCGAAATCATTTTCTAAACCCGTTCCATCATTTAAACCCGACCCAACTAAATAATAACCCATAAGATCCCCTTATTCTCCCAATACGTAGGTTTGAAGTTTGAGGAAATTGGGGGAATAAGGGGATCTTATGAGTTATTATTTAGTTGAGTCGGGTTTAAATGATGGAGCCAAGTTTAGAAAATGATTTCGGTTATTTTTGGGGATATTTCCGTCAAGACAGGTATATTTGAAAACTTTAATGATGGGAGGGGCATTTTTTACCCAAAATAAGTTCGGAAGATATTTTTAACCCTTTTTCCAAAGTAGAGAGGTATTTTTGACCCTTTTCCCATATAAATAACGGTTGGTAAAAGTTAATGAGGTTGGTAAATGGTTGATGTGAGTAATTGCTAAAAATATCTACCAACTTATGGGTCTTTTTTTTTTTTACAAAATATAAACTTACGAGTCAAGTTTTACATTTAACAATTTTGAAATCCCAAATCATACCTTTTTGGATGATTTGGGATTTCATCTCATAAGATGAAATAATGAGATGAAATTGCATGTCCAAACGCTTATTTCATCTCATGATATGAAATCGCATGTCCAAACGCCTACTTATAATTAAGAAACTCTCAGTGAGTTAATTTATTTCTCAAGAAGATTTGCAGTACCAAGCTTTTACAGTCCATTAAGTATTAACTTTTCTCATTTCATTATCCAATTCCATAATGTTTATCTATGGTCATTTTTTTTCCCGGTGAAAACGAATAATCAGTTAGAGATTTGTATTTCAAGGGTTTAAAGATAAGTGGGTCATATCCAATCTCGGAAACTCTCCCTTCGGGTTTATATTCGTGATTACAAGAGTTAGATTGAAAGAACCGAGCCTAAGAAATGATAAAATCAAGCAAGATAAATATGTATTCGAAAATAATCAACGTGCCCGGATGTATATTTCTTGAGAGAAAAAGTAAGTGATAGGTTACAAAAGATGAGATGAAGATACCTTAGCTTACATGATAAGCTACCTATATAGAAATCAAAATAAGATTTTTCAGTCCAACATACAGGTGATGTGACGTGAGATTCTGCCCGTGATTCTTGCTTAAATTTAGTATGGCCCGGTCACTCATATACTCCTTGAGATGTCCGGCTCGCATTTCTATATATTTTGCAAGAATTAGTTATGCATTTAACTATAATCAATTCGAGAAACATGTATACCAAACAATTGACGAAACTTTTTAAGAAAAATAAAGGCAGGCACATGATGTGGCTAGAGCCTTACTCAAAATGGTTATTGGATTTGGATCCATTTTTTTCCGTTTGAATACTATCAATTTAGTCCAAAATGCATCTCACCAGATTATCCAATATATTGTTGGGCCATGGAGTCCATTTACTTGCCATCAGCTTTTTCTTAAATAAACACAGGAAAGGGATCATAAGGTGAAGGATCTTGTGGGATTACACGGGGTATGTTATTGTTGTTTTTAATCGATGTTCATTGACATGACGAAACTAAAATAATCAATCAACTAGATTACTAAGATTTCATCAGTTCTTTTATTTATTTTTAAGCGTAGGCGAACTAAACTTTTCAGTAAGCTCAAAGTAGTTATATATATATATATATATTTTTTTTTTTGTTAGAAAAAAATACAACTTGAGAAAAGTTGGAATTCAGAAAAACAAGGTATTTTCCAGTGTTCGAATCCTCATTCAATGATATTTTTTTAGTTAAGAAAGAAAAAGATGTAATTAAAAAGGCCTTCTAATAAGTCCCCATTTTGTCTTTTCTTAGTTGATGCTTAAAAATATTTAAACCCCACAAAAAATTCAAAAATTATGCCTAACATTCTCTTCCTCATAATATATAATCATTAATAATAGAATTTAGACCCCTCTTATACAGTTGGTAATTTTCATGAAAAAAGATAATTGTGTTAAAATAGTGAGTTCCACTATCTTTGTGCGAAGAAATTACCAAACTTTATTTCGGTACCTCATATATCACCCTTGACCAATATATACCCTGATATAGGGGTGTTCATGGTTCGGTTTGGGTCGGTTATTGATTAAAACCATAACCAAACCAATTTAGTCGGTTTTTAAATGTCTAAAACCATAACCAAACCAAATAAAATAATAACCACCGGTTTGGTTATTGTCGGTTTGGTTGGATTTTTCGGTTTATGACTAGCAGACATGAGACTTATCAGTAAAACATTAAAAAGTTGAAAAAGACATGTCTTTTTTTTTTTGTTTAAACGATAACTTTTATTTATCGTTTAAGGTGGAACATACATCATAGAAATATTTTTCACTATTAGTGATAGTGTCACACGTACTCAAGTTACCCAAAGTTGCTAAACTATTACATATAGAGCTAAAAACTAACTAAGTAGTGGCTGCACCATTTTTGTCATCTTAATACACATACCTGGAAATAAAGTAGAGCATAGGAGCTTTTAGTTGTTGTTACAAACATACATATTAATTAAACATAAAGACTACCTAAAATGAAAATGAAAATATATGAAATAAAAAAACTTTGTGTAATGATCCCAAACTTTGGGACAATACTTGCATTTCTTCCTCCATTCTCCCATTTTATCAAAAACACTTTGTGTAATGATCCCAAACGTCAGATGTTTTTCTATCATTATCCCCAAGGCTAGGGTCTCAACTACAAGAGGTTGTTCTTTTCTGTCTTTTAGGAGGATTACCCACGGAAGAAGTATTAGGGCATTACCATGTGCTTGAGTTGCGGAAAGAATTCATGTTATCAAGTATCTTCTATAGGAACCTCCAAATCTACAACCTCTCGTCCTTTTCATATGAAAAATATTAGAAGTTTAGGACCGTTCGACAAGAAAAAGGAAAGGTATAAATTCGAAAAAAAGAAAAGAAGAAACAACCTAAAATCAAATGGCTAACAAAGAAAGGCTAAAAATTTAAGTTAAAGACATTAGACTCTAACATGAACTTCATAAGTAGGTTTACACTTAACACTTAAAGAGTTAAAAGACTTAAAGACATGGGCTTGGACATATTCTTAAAAACATGGGCCTTAAACAATCATGTGAAATAAGTAGACCAAAAATCAAATTAATGATTAAAAGGTATAAAATATTTATAATTATTTATGAAAAACTAATATTATACATATAAATAATTATAAAATTTATGTATATAATTTATCGGTTTGGTTCGGTTATTTATTCGGTTATTTTTTAATATAACCATAACCAAACCAAATATTATCGGTTTTTAAAATTTAAAACCAAACCAAACCAAATGTCGATTTTTTTATTCGGTTTGGTTAAATTTTCGATTTGGTTTTGATTTTAACCAAAACCGTGAATAGCCCTACCCTGATATATGTGAGAGATAGATGCATTTAGTCCTAACCCTAAAGCTAACAATTTTTTCAATATTTGCTATAATCAAGGGCGGAGCCAGAACATTTGATAAGGGAGTTCAAGAAAAAGGAAATGGATGAAAAAGGGTTAAAAAATTGTCATTATAGAAAATCAAACCCGCAACCATGGGCTCAATAGTAGGCGCCCTAGCCGCTAAGCTGAGTTCTCCATTATGTTAAAGGGATGCACCATTAATATTTATACATGAATAAAAAAGTTGACCCCATATATATAGTGCAATTTTCCGACGAAGGGGTTCGATTGACACCCCTTGCACCCCTGTAGTTCCGCCCCTGGCTATAATTTTAACACTTTTTGTGTTATATGTACATCACGTGTGTTTGCAAATTAGTGAAGACCCACTTTTTTTGGCCAAAATCTTTTCTCCAAAGTCCAAACCCTGCGTTAGGAAGAGACTTTCTCATCTCTTTTCCAAAAATTAAAAACGACAATTTTACTGCCAGTCCTGCTTTCTTATTCAACTAGGCATGATTTTTTTTTTTTTTTTGGCAATTAAGATAAAATTTAACTAGTTATTGAATGTCAATTCCTTCTTTCAGTTTTTTATCGGGTCCTCCCATCCATGTGAGGTGCACATGGCAAATTGTTAAAGTTAACAACAAAATTTTATCAAACTCGTATAAAAGTATATAATAATGTATAAAATGTGTTTATAGACAAATATGAGCTAAATCGGGTAACACACTCAAAATATGTGCTACAAGGTATAAATACTTCCCCCACCAAATGCAATTGTTTTTAGGGAAAAGGGTAAAAAAAAATACCCCTCTACTTTCATAAATTGGCTACTTTTACCCTCCGTTACAAGTTGGGGCCAAATCTACCCCTCCCATTACAAGTTGGAGCCAAATATACCCCTACCGTTAGCAAAGTTTCAAAAATACCCCTCATTTCTAACATATTCCTACATAATCAAGCCTAGTCATTGAAATTAGGTGACATGGACGTCACATAACATTTAACTTATCATATGTGGTGCCTACGTGGCAAACTTTTTTTTAAAAAAAAATCTAGAAAAATGACTTCTATTAAAAATCTGATTATTTTTTTTCCCCGATTTTATAAAACCCCTATACCAAAGGTAATACAGGTATTAAGTACCAAAATAACAACCCCAATACATTGATCATTCCCTCATCTTTGCACAGTTGTGTAAGGGTTTTGTTCAAACCCAGGTAGTAGCCGGAAAAGCTTAATCCACAGTTTTGCTCAACAATGGCGTGGAGGCAATTTCTATTTTCCAACAAAAGAATACTTTCAAACTCATTGCCATCTGGGTTTGCTAGCTTTTCCTCCAAATCCAATCCTTACATAGGTAATTAATTCAATTTCAACCTTTCAATTTGGTAGTAAATCATTGTATTTTTAGTGAGAAATATTTGGTACTTTTTTGTGGGTGCAGTGAAGGTAGGGATACCAGAGTTCTTGAACGGAGTAGGGAAAGGAGTAGAGACGCATGTAGAGAAACTTGAATCAGAGATTGGAGATTTCTCGAAGCTTCTAGTTACTCGTACTCTTAAACTCAAGAAACTTGGCATCCCTTGTAAACATGTCAGTATTTTTTTATCCCTTTCCTTTTTATTTGTTTCATTTGTCCCCGATATTGCTTCAGTAAAACAAAACAAAGTGACGGCTTTTTCTTATGAAAATCTCAATATTTTATATGTAGAGCAATATAGATAGCGAACATTCATATAACTGATTATAGTTTTTTGTTGTGTTTCCTCAACTAATTGAGGATTAGGATCCCTTCGCATTTTGACACATAATTGTTGTTTTCGTACAAGTTATCACTCCACGAGCTTAAATAGAGCAACATGAACTCAAAGTTCACATGACCAATCCCAAAAATACTGGCGTTTACTTGTATAATCTTTTGTGAATTTTGTGGAAATGGAGTGTGATATATATTTTAGATGGATTTAAAAAAGGAGGAGGAAGATGAACATGACATTCTTTATGCATTTTGTGCTTGTTGAGAAGACGGCGATGAGAGAAATAAATTACTACTATGAGAAAGTGAATAGAGACCAGCTGGGATGTGTACTGTTTTCCAGCTTTAAAGTAAATCTTCGAAACTTAAGGGCTTAGATCTTTGTGGTTGTTTCCTCTATCAGGATGGTAAAACACATTTTCGATGGTTAACTGTAGGTTGTCTAGTTGATGTTGTAAGAAAAACTTAATAGATGTGATCAGTGTTATCAAAGGCGCGCTTAAGCCCTGAAACAAGGCTCAAAACATGTTGAGCGGGACTTTATGTGCGATTTGTCATCAAGAGTTAATACTTGCCAATGAGCGTTTTAGGAGGTGACGCTAGATTTGATATTTCTTTATCGTAATTTTTTCAATTTTTTTGTCCATATATTTTTTATTGATGCTTATTATTATTAATCTTGGTTGTATATATTTGTATTTTTGCACTAGCTTTTTTTCATTAAAGCCCACACTTTTTTTAGCTTTTTGAGATTTAAGAAAGAGCTTTTTTTGCGCTTTTGCTGTACTTGATGTGATGATGCAGTATATGGCAAGAAGATAGGGATTTGAAAGAGTGCTATAATTTTTCAATTCGCTTTTTGTCATTTGATATTTTGAGTTGGATGCTTGTAAAGTTGTAACTTGTTAAGTTAGTGGAGATTTTTAGCTTTTTGAGATTTAAGAAAGAGGTTATGGCTGCTGTACTTGGAGCTGCAGTATATCAGATAATGGAGTGCTATAAATCTGAAGTTCTTTAAAGGCAATACTGTACATAGTAATTTTGCAATACCACCTATACAAATAGGAGTTAACGAGAGATGTAGACATGCTTAGGGGCTACCTGAGAGCTCGTAGATGTGAGGCTTTCATACGCCAATTTTGTAATTACTTTTCTTAGAGTTCTTTTGTCTTAGGCACTCTTCCTAGAAGGTGCCCAAGGCATTTTTTTTTTTTTTTTTTTTGGGTTATGGTAACATTTCACATTTATTAACCAAAAGAAGTTTAATATATTCTTGGTTGCACCTATCAGTATGTTAATGATGGTACTTTCCATTTTTTGACATTGACCATTTCCTGAATTGGACTTACTGTTCCAAGTTAATATGTGCCTTATTTCGAGACTTGATCCAGGTTTCCTCCTAGAGGAATCTGAAATTCATACGCATAAGATTGAGTTGGTTAGTTTTTGTGCTAGATACCTATAAATGTTAATTTCCAGTTCAATTGAAATGCCCAAAGTGTTTTTGGTGTATGATAGTAGTAGTATTTATTCATACATTAGGATCCAGTTTTGTTTTCTGATATGCATTTAAGAGCATCCAATTTTGGTTCTTAAGCTTTTGCATCTAAATGTTAATCGACATAAAATTCTTCTTATGCTTTTATGATCTGATTTAGTGGGTCACTGAGCTCTTGAGTGAATATTGTCTCCATGGAGAAGCTTGGTCCCTTGTAACTTTACCTGTAAAAAAAAATAAAAAAAAAATCGTAGTTTACTGTCCCTCATAGGTGAGGATGAACTGTTACTGGGAAAGAGCTAAGTTGTCTTAGTGGTGTTCTTGAACATGTATTTTAATGATGTAATGTGATTAAAGATGATGTCCTATGCAAGTTATCCTATTGAGATGATCAATTAGTCCGTTTTGTTAGTTTACTTTTCAAACTGCAAAGTTAATCTATGAGATCTCACACCATTATCATTATGCACAACATGCTTTTGTTGCACACCTCAGAGGTTCATGGGTGGTCTTGGATTAGGGATTCCAGCAAGGACAACTGAATTGGGGTGCTAAGTTTAAGAAGCGCTAGGAAATAGTTGGAGTTATACTAGAAGATAGTGTGGAGAAACCGAGGCTTGGGTTCGTTCCATTTTCGTTTTTTTACACTCTTTGGGTATTCCAAAACATCTGTACTCTCAAGTTAGTTTAAAAAACATTAGTTTAAAAAACATGTCTATAATCATCGAGAATGAATTAACACTTGATCACTTTTGGACTGCCCCAACAACTGGAAATGATAAGTGTAGAAAAATTAACTTTTTGGTCTAGTTGTCACACATAATTATGAAGGTTGAAAGTAAATTCATAGCTTAGAGTGAATGTTTAAGTTGGTGTTTAAGTTGGTTCACCTTGCACAATGTTGTGTCTTATAAGATATAGAATTGTTGACTATGACAACTAAGCCACACCATGACTCTAGATTGATATTACCAGATATTTTCTGAGTTTTGGAATATTGTACTGAGACCAAAACCCGATAAACTGCAGTGAAAGTGGAAATTTTGCTGATCGGATCAAGTCTACTATTTCCCAGTGGCCGAATTTAATGCTTTCCAATCTTTAGCTGTGTCTTTCTTTTGGGAACTGTTCTGATTCTTCGCCAAAGTGATAACCCTAGAAAATGAGTGGACTAGTGCTTAGAACTAGTTATATGTTTTGTTTTCTGATCTTATAGCACCATAGTGGATATCGCTGTCGTTTGAATTACAACCATCAATCTTTTTGCTGTGTTTTTGCATCCATGAATCCTTCATGACACTTTGCTTTTGCTATTGCAGAGGAAGCTGATACTGAAGTACACCCACAAATATAGGCTGGGACTTTGGAGGCCTAGAGCTGAGCCTGTGAAAGCTTAATTAACTCACCTTGCTGGTGGTCCTTTTCTTGAAGAAAAACTTTCTGCCTTGATGCTGATGCATTGCACTTCCTTGCATGGAAATTTCAAAGGGGCAGTTATTTGACTTTGATTAAGCATCACCGAAAGTTGTGATGCCCATGCTTTTTGTTAGGAACTGTGTTTTATCAGTAACGTGAGAATTAAGGACTTGCTTTGTAAGCATACGTCAATAACGAATGCCTTCTTTATTTTCCTTTTATTGAGAATGCTAATTGATTGGTGCATCCGTCCGATATTATCATGTTTTATATGTATGTAAGCTAAAGGGTAGCTTTAGAATAATAGTAAACCATAATTTTAAAAAGCTATAACATTGGGATATAACAGGAAAGACTGCCAATATGGACAGAGGAGTGTAGGCGCTCATGAGCCATGCCTTTGTTTCTAAAGGTATTGCAAAAACTGAAAACTTCTCTTCAATGAAGTTTAGTTGAGCATAATTTTCTGGAAAATCTTTTCACCTGCTTTAGAAACAGCCGCAGCAATCTCTTTATCTTTTGGAAATCTTGTTATATAATGTTTTAGTGTGACGTTTGATCTGAAAAAGTCAAATTGAATCACATAGAGAAAAGGTGTAATAGATGCACGAAGAGTTAATATAACCAAAACAGTAATGAGGTGCATATCTCCAATCAAGATATGTTAATTCTATTCCGCAAGTGAAGCTCTGCAATGACCCTTTTCTAAACTTCTTGTTTCCTAGAGTACAACACCAAAATCATGCATGGCTCCGAGGGGCACGTAATCAGAGTACCTCTTTCTAGCTACTTAAGAACACCTACAAATATCAGGAGCTCTTTACAAAATCCATAGTAGTTGTTACATTTCTGTACAATAAGCAGCCGCTATTTGTCAAAAGATTCAAAATGATTTTACTTGTTCGAGTCAGTTCCTCCGTCATTCCAAATCCACAAAACCCTGATCTGCATTGGTGCAAGAAAGTAACAGTTATTAAATGATCAAACCTGTTTCTCTAGTAGTGATATGACATCATTCTTTTCCCCAGACTCATCTCATATCGTGTCTTTTTTGTATTTCATTTTTTTGGCTGGGGGCTTGGGGAATATTTGAGAATAAGAAACCACACTTATGACTTTACACATTAAATCTACAAGCAAGACTTTTTTATAGGCACTTTACACTGAAACAGACTAGGTATGGTAAAATGATCAAGTGCGCTTCCTTCTTGTCAAAAGTGATATGTAACCGTAAGCTAGCATTCCCGACTTGCAGTAAAGCAGTTGGTTGTTGCATCAAGATAATGTCCTGGTCCGGTAGTTGTTTAAGGGCCTAATAAACCATGCTTCTCTTTTGTGAAAGCTCAATTCTATTTTGAGGAAGAAACACACGACCAACATCTTTTTTTACAGAAAACGGAAGAGGAAGAGTTAAAATATGATTTTGAAAAGTCATGGGGATGGAATTCCTTTGTTACCTCCTGTAAAACTGCCCCTGGCTGATTGTTGAGCAGACAGGAGTATCTAAAGTGAATGGTACTTGTTGAGCAGATAAAAGTATAGAATGAGAACTGTTTGAGATGCCACATCATAGACCAGTCGCACAGAAAGTTTAGAAGAAATTGTACGTGAACCTACCACTGAATTAAAGGCGACATACACACTGATGTCATACACGAGTGCCCAAAACACCTGTAAATTAAGAAAACATTATCATGATTCACTTAAATTGAGAATAAAATCCACAAATGGGATAATGACAAACTTATACTAGATTGTATAATTGGCAGTCATTAGTGCAACAGTATTCTGATTCTCCCCTATCAATGTTGAGCTAAGTTTTCATAGTCAAAAAAAAAAAAAATGTTGAGCTAAGTTTTCATAGTAACTCCTCGGATACAGTATCAATTTCCTCCCATATTGATATAGCAAATATGCTTAAAATTTCCACCAAGGAGTGAATATTAGTTTTTCTAAAGCACATGTAGCTTAACAAGTTGTTAACAGATAATGATCATCTCAAGGAAGTTTAGCTCCAAATCATGCAATTTTCTTTTTATTTTCTAATTCATTTGTACATGTATTATAAACTGTATTCCCGGAAAGCTGTAAATAGTACATCTTCAAGAAATTGATATAAGAAAATGGCCCTTCCAACAAACAGTGATATAACTTAGAAAGTTCAGCTACATATTAGGAAAATCTTTGAACAGACATCATATGCCATTCTTCATGAAGCACATTTAGCCACCTTGTATAGCCTAACTGGAAAACCAGAAACAACCTATTTAATGCCATCAAAATATATGCAGCTACAATTGAAACACCAGGAGTGTGCCAACTTCAACCAGCTTAAGATTTTCATGCAAAAACAATAAGGAAAATGAAGAAAACAAGTTTCAGTAAGCTTCTGATATTATCTGATTCAACCAGAGGAACAGGAAATCTTAAAATTGCAAATCAGGAGGTTTTGGCTCTTACAAATGACAGACTTAATTTGACTACATGCATTAAGCTAATGAAATCTTCGGAGCATTTTGAATAAGCAAGGAGATATACTTTTGTGTAAAGGCAACTGCTGCAAGCTAGAATTTTGATCTCTCCCTTTCTTCCTTATTTATTAAATTTCCTTAGCAACTCATCATACTTTTTCTGAATGTGCATACCATGTTATATTCATGTCGACAGTTCTCATAAGAACATAGAACAAGAATAGTGAAAAACAGAAGGAATAATAAGAATTTACAACCAGTAAGCTCATAGAGTTATAGCATCAACACTAAACTCTGTTAGCTTTCATACAAGATAAACCAAAAAGAACAACATACTTGATTTAGAAGTCAAAAGAAGAATATTCAAAAGATCTCCATGATAACAAATGTTATGAAGAAGTTCATACTCTCAATACTACTGACGAATTAAAATCTCGGATGCCCTGTGACATGAAGCGTACCTTGAAATATAATAACCAAGAAGAACAGAATTGTGATCACCGTTGCTAATATATTCATCTTCGAAGATGATCCACTCTCCTTTTTAACTTTCTTCAATGCCTTAATTCTTTCGGTCCTTCTCCGCTTCCATATAGCAAGCTCAGATATTTCCTTGGCGAACTTAACGTCAGAGGCATCTAATGATGGACCCTTTGGGGGTCTAGGTGGTTTAGGAGGCTTTGGCTTCTTTGTCTTGTCAATATCCATTTTGTTGTCCCTCAAATTTTCCATCTCTTTCCTGACTTTATTTGACCAAATTTCTGTACACCTAACAGAAAGCTCATCAGCACTAAACTTTTTATTATATGTATTTGAACCATCTTGGCTTCTTACAGATCCATTGGATAATCGAACTCCACGAAGCCCACTCCCCGCTTTATACAACTCTTTATTAGAAATTTCACCAGTCAGATCATAGTTATTACTTCCATCTTCATCACTAGTTGTTCCCCCACTCTCCAAATCTATCTCGAAATCACTTTCCCTTGACTGTATATGATCCATAGCTAACCCTAAGACTTCTTTGTCTAACTCTCTCCAACTCCTTTAGCTGATAACAAAAACATAAGTTCGGAACAGAGTTACTAAAAGGCTAAGCCATTGTACAACAAATTTGCTCTTGCTTCCAAATCTTGGAAATATGACTTTACATCACTAAAGACAATGAACAGCCAATCTGGTTATTTAATAAAACAAAAGACATGGGCACAAAACACCAAAACATTCAAATGAAAACTTCTTTTTTGCCATTTTAAATATATTTACTTGAGCTAAAAAGGGTATCCAAATTTAGGCCAGTAAACAACATTATCCTACAACTTAAAAAAATACCTACCTTTTCTCATGTTCCACAAACTACAAATGGATCTTGAAGAAATACTCAAGCACTCAATATTTTGCTGATTTTTTAAAAAATACAATACACACACACACATATATCCTTGTACCTTTTTTTAAGAAGGATATATCCTTGTACATATTAATAGTACTTGTTTACAAGTTGGCAACGCCAAGACAATCTCAATCACATGGAAGTTTCGTTTCACCAACATAGAAAATGACAAAGAAAAAAATTGAAAATCACAGTGGTCCCTTTGTGCAGCTGGAATAAAGCATTTATCCAAAAGAGAGTATAAATTTACTACTGTACTAATTTCTTTGTTATCCAAACAAAAGGAAAGGAAGTTGGTCACAATTCCTAATAGGGTTTCCCATTTTAATTTTTTTATTTCAAATAATCCAAAAATACTTAAATCCCTTGTCCCCATTTTTTCCTCAAACACTACAATAAAAAATAAAAAACTCAAAAAGGAACATAAGCGAAAGGAGAAGAAATATGAGAAAACACGATATGGGTATAAAAAATATATGAAAAACAAAGAGATCAAACATAGAAAGATACATTCTTGAAGAAAAATAAAAATAGCAGCTTTAAAGAGCATTATTGGAAGAAATAAAAGAAGATTTGTATACATACATTGAAGGTGACAACATGGGTAGGATTTGGCCATGGAAATGGATTTCATGTAGAGCTTGGGGAGGAAGAAGAACAAGCGAAGGAACGAAGTCGTTTTGGTAAGAAAAAACGTGTCCTTAAGACATGGTTATTTACTTTTTGTAAATGGTCAAAGGATGCTTGGAACATTCCTAACATTAGAAGATAATGTTAAGGGCAATTGGCATAGCTATGTGCGGTTTGTGGGACCCCTTTTGTGACACACACAACAAAAATGCCTTAAAAAAATTTTTTTTAACCAAAATACCCCAACAAAAAAAAAATGTTATTAACGTATTTTAACGCAAAGCATTTTATCGCGCTAAAGACTTAACCGTAACGGTACAGTCAAGGAGCTTTTAGCGCAAAAAATCGCGCTAAAAAGGAGTTGTGTGCCCTATAACGCAAAGATTTCATCGCGCTATAGATAGATGGGTTTTAGCTATAGCGCATTATTTTACTACGCTATAGTAGTCCGTCATTTTCCATTTCACTCCTTTTACGTAGTTTAGCCGTATATTAATCATGCTTTGATACTCCGAAACTTCAATATTTTATATAGAACCCTACTTATATTTGTACAATTAATAAGATAGGCTCAATACATAAAGAATACGCAATACTTTGATACTAGCGATTCCGCTACGGCGAGTCAGTGCTACTGCAATCCGAATCGAGGACGGTTTTTTGGGTTAGCTCACCCTCGCGGTTGTCGTTTTAGTGGTTGAAAAGCTCGAAGTTTTTTTGTTTGAAGACTTATAGTCATTAGCTTTACGTTATTTATCTTTTAGGTTTCGTCTTATTTTTAAATTAATGCTTAACTTTATTTCGAACGTGTCACTTTTTTTTTTTTTTTATCAATTTAGGACGTGAAACTATAAACAATAATAAAAACTAAGATAATATATATAAATATGCAAAAAATATATAATATTTACGATAAATTGTATAACACTAATGTATATACACTATCGTGACGGGTCCCACATGTAGTATGCGGAGACTATCCCTCAGCCTAAGGCTCGCCATCCCCACCGCCCTCGCCATCGTCTCCATCGTCCTTCTTCCTCTTAATAACCGGACGCTCCAAGTCATGATCATCTCCTCTTCCCTAGCCCGTGCGCCTCGACTGTAACGCGCTTCTTCTTGGGATCCGTTCCGCCGGCACGCCCGCAGCCTCGGGCCGAGCTAGGTCCGGAGACTCAACCTCTTCCTCGTCTAGAGTCGCCACCTGTGCGCCGAAGGATGAACCCGAAAAGTATATAATAATTAGTACCATTTCTTATTTATATTGAATACATTAACGTTATTTATTTAATCAAACCGTGTGTCAACGGCGCCCGAGTAGGCTCCCGAGACGGGTCCGTAGGCTCCTCGACGGGTGTGGTGGTGAATACGAGGTAGTCTCCGGACGAGATGTCGTTCGAAGTCCAAGTAAAGGTTATAAAAATTAAATAAATATTTACCTTATATTGAATAAAAGTAGTTTTAAGTAAAAACTTATACGCGCCTCGCAGTCTCACGAGAAGACACCTCCTTCGAGTCGACCGAATGCTCCCCGAACGGGTCGCTCCCGTGGACCCGCCGGCGTCGAATCCTAAAATATCAAAATAACGAAATAATAAGTAACATACATATTTAAAATAAGTACTTTAAATAATCAAATATATATATTAAATATTGACCTTATGTTGAATAAAAGAAATTTTAATAAAAAGCTTACTCCGTGGCTCGGTGGGTCATACGGGAAGACACCGCCGGCTCGACGCAGACCCATGAGAAAATGCCCGAGTGGGTGGCTCGTGACCGCTACTGCGCTCGAATCCTAAAAATATAAAATATTACTAAATAATGAGTAACATATATATATATATATTTAAATAAATAATTTAAATGAACAAATAAGCATTTTAAATACTAATCGGGATCAAAAACTCATCGAAGTCAAGAATCCTGGGTCCCTCTAAATTCCTCACAAAGCCGCTCATCGCCCAATGAAGCGCGTAACACCGCCCCAATCAACGTTATCACGCTCCTCCGTGTATGCATTCTCGCTCGGTTGTGATGACGACCCGGTATCTCGCAAGCAAGAGCGCCGGCGCAAACGTAGGCGAGTCCCTGTGTGAGCCGCCACCGCCCGGAACGGCCGCGAATGGACCAGGACCGTGAACGCGCTCCGGAACGGGATCGGCCTCATCCGCTTCATCTACCAAATGGTGTCCTCCACCACTGTGTCCTTCCGGGAAGCAAGACCGCGGCCTCTACGCGCACGGCGGCCCCCGAAAGACGGCTGGCCTCCGCCGCGGACGGCCGCCTTCCGGGAGCATCCGGTCCTCCTCCTAGCTGCCGCTCGATAGTCGCCCTCCGACATAAAGCTCCTCCTCGCGCCTAATCTCGCCGCTCGTTCGGATACCATCCTCTCGATATCCGTACCATCTCCGCCGCAAGCCCGGGTAAGGCATATGCTCTAACCCCGACATGCGTAAACGCCGTACGGCCACCAAACGTTTGTGTTCAACCGTAAAAAAAAATTATTTTTTAAAACGTAACATTCAATGCGATTAAATAAATCTAAATACGATAAACTTACCAATGCCCTCTGCACGTCCCGGCGAGCGTCGAGTATCCTACATCCCCAGTGGGGACGCAAAGCCGGGTTACCGATCAATCGGCGCGGTGATCTCGATGATACCGCCGCATGTAATGCCGAACGGGAGTCAAATGGTCGACGACGCTAAAAGTGTTGCCCAACCCGTTCTCCCAACGGTGAGCCGAACATCCATGAAAGCTTTAGAAAATCATCATCAACGGCGGCTCGATCGTCCCGCCGGGTAGTGTCGGAGCTCGGTGACGGACTTCGGGGGTATACTGTACGCCAAACCGTCATAAGACACGCCGGCATGTGCTCCTCACAATGTCCTGGTGTATCAATGGACACCGCGACATCCAAACCCCCGACCGCCCCCACGTAAGGCCGGCAAACCATCTAATATAACAGCCGTACGGCGTCCATATAAATAGCCGCATAATATATACATACAAATCGTTGATCACCAAGTCGAAAAGACGTTTAATTAAATTATTAATGTAAATTTAAATTGTTTTACCGCATCGTCCGTCACGTGATCAAGCCGGTCCCGAATGGTAGAATATCGTGGCGCATATCCACATCCCGATCAAAACCCGTTGTCCACCTCCTCGCATAAGGCATATCAATGTCGAGGCGATGCCTAGGTACGGCCGAAAGGCAAGCATCCTCTCACACGCCCATAATCAGATAAATGATATTAGAAAATACGATTTTTAAGTCGTCTTTTCAAGAGTTTTGTCTACATTAAAGAAAGGCATACTTAAAATATTACCCGGAGAACAAAGAAAAAATCCACACACATCCGTGACAACTCCAATAGACGCCAAGACAGCATCCGTAAAGATACGCCAAAAACCCCCCCCCCCCCACCCCCAGCTGTAGTCTCCTAGGCGGTCCAGATGCTCCAAGAAAATCAAATAACGTAAGCTGACAAAGGCACCTGATGAATTCGGGAACAAGATGCCCCCGAATATAATAAGCAGAGATACAAACGGCATGACGATCAACAACGTCTCGCGGGGTGCCGTCATCAACCGGATCAAGACCCTCCAAAAAAGCAGAAGAGTGTACTAATCCGAACCCGACCGTCCCGAAATCCGGCCCCGGGCAACATGTGCACGGCTGGGTGAGCCTAGTCAACTCGTCGCCCACGTCCGACCGGGAGGAGGCTCGCATCGAGTGTATAATGGCTCTCCATCTACCCGCAATCCAAATAGGACCTCCACATCCCGAAGTGTAATCGTGGCCTCACCAAAGGCGAAGATGGAAGGTATGTGTCTTCGGCCTCCACCGCTCAACCATATCCGTGACGAGCGCCCAATCATGCCGTACTCGACCAACGGACACGCAACGGTAGATGCCGCCCCGAAACAATATCTCCAAGACGCGAGGGTGTGGGGGTGTGCTCGCGTAAAAGAGCCCAAGCTCTCTGCCTTACGGGGCGGAGCCTAGTAGATATCCCTATAGTACCGACCCATAATAAGTCTGATCTATGATTATCTTGTAAAGACAATATCGATCTATTAGAGGTCCCGGTGAACAGAGGGCCCCGCGTGAGCATCGGGGGGGGGGGAACATCGGGCCCAGGGGGAACATTCGGATCCATGAAAGAGTCCGGTCTGTATAAAACTAAATTAGTCATTATTCTTGAAATGAAAGATAAATTATATTAACTAATTAATAATTTGTAGGGAATATGTGAATTATGTAGTATTATATCTTGTGAATAATTAACATGGATATGCAAAGAAATTTAATATGTGATAGTAAGGACACATATGTGATGGCAAAGACTTTTTGAGAATCATCTTAAGTTAATTAGTTTGAGAATCGAAATTCAGCAGTAATATTTGTTTAGAACTCTATTTTGAATATGTGATATATTTTTAGTTGACCAAATAACGAACACAGCTACGATAAAATTAGACTAAAAGAGTATATTCGTCGACCACATATTTTTCTACATACTTTACATTTTTATCGTTAACTTATGTATTTATGAAAAGAAGTACTTTAACTATTCTTTTTTGGATAATTTTTTTTTTATTTAACATATATATATTCACGCTTTTAAAATTATATAGATAACAATTCATAATCATTTACAACTTATCTGGATGGTTGTTACCTATTGTATTATATTATGTTGTTAATTTAAATACAATGTTTGTTTTGATTGTTACTTTTTTAGATAATCTTTACATTTTTATCGTTAACTTATGTATTTATGAAAAGAAGAACTTTAACTATTCTTTTTTAGATAATCTTTTTTTGTTTAACATATATATATTCACGCTTTTAAAATTATATAGATAACAATTCATAATCATTTACAACTTATCCGGATGGTTGTTACCTATTGTATTATATTATGTTGTTAATTTAAATACAATGTTTGTTTTGATTGTTACTTTTTTAGATAATTTTTATGTAACGACGAAAGGTCCTATTTTATGTAACCATTGATTTGGTCCTATACAATATGACACAATACGAAAAATGTCAAAATAATACATAACAATCATCCAATCAAAGTGTTAACAACATAATAATTCATTACCAATCAATTTCTTTCAATTCATAAACAATATTTAACAACTAATAAATTCATAATTAATATTTAACAAAATAATAATTCATTAACAATTCATAAATAATTAACAAATTAACAACTCATAAACATATAACAAATTAACAATTCATAAACATTTAACAAATTAACAATTCATAAACATTTAACAAATACCGAATTAAACCAAAAAAAAAAAAATCGGAACAAAGTGGCAAAAGCCACGCCAGTCAATGAAAAAGAACAAAAAAAAAAATTGTTTTTTTTTTTTTGAAACATAGCAAGGATTAAATGTTAAGCATGCTTAGAATATAATGTATATAACAAAATAATAACAAAAGTTCATAGTAAAAAACCTTAATCGAAGATTTTTTGTAGAGTTATTTAATCGAGTTCTACGCCGCTTTTTCCCAAAATTTGAACTTAGAATCTTGCTCCTCGACTTGAATATACCGAGAATCTAAACTTTCCGGACGAAATTTAATAGAAAGTGACGTTTTTGGAAGTGGGACCACCTCTTTTTTCTCCGTCAATGGCGGTTTCCTTTTTTTTTTTTTTTAAAACGCACGGAGGGACCACGATTGGTGGAACCCGATCGGTTTATGTTGAAGAGTATAACACAAGATTTTACTGCTTATAGTATAACGCAAGAAAATCTCGCGTTATAGGGCACATAAGAAAACTCCTTTAACGCAGTATTTTACTGCGCTAAAGCTCTTAACGGTACCGTTACGGTTAAGTGCTTTAGCGCAGTAAAATACTGCGCTAAAGGTACATTGGTAACATTTTTTTTTGTTGGGGTATTTTGGTTCAAATTTTTTTTTTTAAAGCATTTTTGTTCCGGACTCGTCTTATTATTTGTCTTAATCCGAATTTTGAAATTTATGTACGATTTTCCAATTTGCATATTCGCAGAATTGCCCTTCTTTCGGGGTGGTATTTAAATTTTGCCCCTCATATTTGTGGTCTTTAAATTTTGTCCTTCGGCTAAAATCCATAGGTTCCGGGTTCGAACCCCCATTCAGTCAAAATTTTAAAAAAAATTTGCAAAGCAGAGTTTAAATTTCGCTATGCCCCCTCCGGCAGACTTTTAGTTATGTTTTCCTTGAAGCATATATATATATATATTTTTTTTTTTTAACTTTTCAAGGTAAACTTTTAGTAATGCCTTAACTAAAAGTGTGCCTCATAAAACATAACTAAAAGTATGCCCCATAAGGCGTAAGTTTTCCTTAAGGCATAACTAAAAGTTTGTCTTATAAGGCAAAGTTTAAATTTTGCTACGCCTCTCCTCCGTACTTTTTAGTTAACCCTCCGGCAGACTATATATATATACTTTTCAAGGTAAACTTTTAGTTATGCCTTAACTAAAAAGTATGCCCAAAGACATAACTAAAAGTATGCCCATAAGGCGGAACTTTTCCTTAAGGCATAACTTAAACCGCCTTATAAGGCAAAGTCTATGCCTTAAGGAAAAGTTCTTTTATGGGGCATAATTTTATTATGCCTTAACTAAAATTCTGCCCCATAAGGCACAACTAAACTATGTCTTAGGAAAAATTCTGCCTTATGAGGCAGACTTTTAGTTATGCCGGATCCGCATAACTTTAGCTTTTCCTTAAAGATTGTATGCCGGATCCGGCTTACACTCCCCCAGTCCTGCCTTGCGATTTTTTTTATTTTATTTTATGCTTGAGCGGGGGTTCGAACCGTAACTTCATGTATTCGCCCACCTTTCCAAGCGAAGGGCACAACTTAAAGACCACAAATATGAGGGGCAAAATTTAAAAACCACAAATTTGAGGGGCAAAATTTAAAGACCACCCCAAAAGAAGGGCAATCCGCGCAAAAAAATGTATTTTGACACGAAAAAAGGAAAATATTCGAACTCTGCTAATAAAAAAATATTAGACAGAAAAAGAAAAAAAATTGGTAAACATTATCTACTAGTAGTATGTTTCATAGACATGACGTGTCATAATTATTTCCCTTGGATTCAATAGGAATTTCAGAAAATCTAATAGTGACAAAATTAAAACATATTGAATTTTGGCTTTAGTGGTGACTTTTTGATCTTTTTAGTAGTGAACATTTAGTGACGACTTTTTTAACTTAAAGTCGACAAAAAAGTCTGATCGTTTTGTAATGAACCTTTAGTGGCAACTTTTGATCTTTGTGGCGATTTTAGTCATCACAATAAAGTCTGATTTTTTTTGGTAGTGAATGAGCTGCTGGGCTAGCGGCTCAGAATAGTTTGGGCCGAAAGGTCAAATCACTGTATTAATCTCAAACATGGGCCAAACAAATTCCTAAAGGCTAGGTAGTGTCCTTTTCCGGGCAATTTGCAAGATTGCCCTTCGCTGGGGGTAGTCTTTAATTTTTACTCCTCAAAATGGTGGTCTTTAAATTCTGCATATGCAGAATTTCTGCCTGTGCAAATTCTGAAATCCATTTCCATGGCCAAATCCAGAAATTCTGACAACATGAAGGTGACAACATGGGTGCAAATTTAGAAATTTTGCTGGGCAGATTTGCAAAATTCTGCCTTGCGATTTTTTTTAATTTTTTTTTAACTGAGCTGGGGTTCGAACCCACAACCTTGGGATGTTAGGCGAGGGGTAAAATTTAAAGACCACCAATTTGAAAGGCAAAAATTAAAGACCACCCCAAATAAAGGGCAATCCGCGCAAAAAAAAAAAAAGGCCTTTTCCTAGTTTGAGGAAAAATTTCATAGTCTGTGAGGGCTCAACTCTCGATTATAGCCAAACATATCTAGTGGACAGGGACAAACTAAACCAGTCCAGCCTAATCTGATAACAGGGCCTTATAAGTGGACGGCCTAACGACTGGAAGGAGGCTGGATTGGGCCATCATTGTTATCCGGCCATCCTTGTTCTCTGTCATAGACTCATGGTTCAATTATGCAGAATAAAGTAAAAATTATAGCCAAATATCATTCAGGCATCTAGTTTACAAAAATATGTACATAATGTATAGGTAGTATATATTTTATATTAAATATACATATCTATACACAACATATACAGTCTACATGTATAGGTAATGTATACTTCGGTCATGTTAGTAAACTAGTTGGATACATTTACTTACGTTTACCCAAAATCAAGTCAAGTTCTTCTTAATCCTGTTGAATAAGTCTATCTTAACCATTTCAAATATAAGGATTTCTTTTTGGATTCTGTAATTTACTTTTAATTTAATTTAGAGGGATAATGGCCTTCTTTTTCAAGAATGATTAACCACATTCCGTTTGAAGAATAACTAAGCTCCGTCCGTTTAAGAATTAAAAATATTAGTTTTAAACCTTGAATACCCTTTATGATATTCATGGCTTCGCCACTAAATGTGAGGATACCAGCAACACAATTAGACAATGGAGAACTAATTGAACATAATTACGATTAATAATCCATACGACAAAACCAAGATGCATTAGACACACTCAGTGCCGGATCCAGGATTTCAAGGTCCTGGGTGCTTGCCTTTAACGATAAATGACGGTCGTCCAAAAAGGAAAACCAGCATAAAGAAAAACTACTTTATTCAGGTTAGGAAGTGATAATTTTTCTCTTCTTCTTTTTCTTTTTAGGCTTTTTGCTGCGATGAAGTTTGACAAATTAGAAAGGGAAAAAAAAGAAAAAAGAAAAAAAAAAACAAAGTAAGTAGTGAAAGAAAAAGTCAATTGGTAAAAATAAAAAAGAAGAATATGCATTAAAAAAGTTAAGAAACAAAGCAATGAGACACAAAAATAAGAACTAGAAGAGTATCCAAAAATAACCTTTGTGGAGGATCGAACCCCTAACCTCACGCAAACATGGAATTTGACATTCCACATCCAAACCAAAGCACCCATAAGCACATTTGTGCAATGGGTGCTTACCAATTTAATATATCTATTTTTCACAGTTTTATATAGAACTATATATTTTCCGAGACGGGTTTAACGGGTGCTCGAGCACCACAATTTTCTATGTGGGTCCGCCCCTCACACTAGAGAAAACGTAAATAGCCTAAACACTGGAAGTAGATAATTCGGACGTCGCCGAATAAACCTAAAAAGATAAAGTTGACGACAAGGAAGAACAAGCAAAGACGACAGTCAACATATCTAAAACTCCAAATTTACTACTAATAACGATTAATAGTTCGATCCATAAAGGATAGCTGGTAAGAAACCTTGTAGGAAGAATAAGCATCAATGCATGCATGCTCAACTTGACTCTCACTAAGAACCCTTGCCTCCCAATTGCTCATGCGAACAGGTTTCGATTTAGAGATATCAAGACTTCAGATTTCATAAGCAAGTTGTTTCAAACCTGGAGAATAAGACAACGCCCAAGGACAATAATTGTCATAAGAATCACGAAGATCGCTACTTTGTTTACACACCAAACCATATTCATCCTTCAGTTTACGTATGTCTTCAGCAATGTCAACTTCCACAAATACGAAATTGGTACTAGACAAGAATGTGTTGAGGATTTGTGGGAATTCGTCCAAATACAACAACTGGACAATAAGACAATCGTCCTCGATGCAGAGTTGGAGTGTGGCTGATTTGTTGCTCGAGGGTTGATGATCCGCCACTGCACAAAAGTACTACTCCCTCTGTCCATTTTTACATGTCCTGTATATTAAAAATAATTGTCCAATTTGGAAACCAAGAGATAATTTACCATTTTATACCTATTTTACCTTATTATTAATTATTGGTTGGAAAGTTAAAGGAATTTTAATTTTATTGGTTGCACAACTTTTGGTGAAGAAATTTTTTTATTGCTGAATCACCACAACCAGTTACATGTATACTCCTTTACTACCTTTCCTCCTATACTTTAACTGTACATGCTCGGAACAAAGAAACAAAATACAACTTCTAAGTGAGTAGCTTATCTATCCATTCCCTTTCTCTAACACTTAACTTAGTTTCCTAGACAGAAAGGAAGGCTTTCTTAGTTTGCATTCCTGTATCAGCTGCTTTGTCCAGTTATCTGGTGTTGGTATCTTCAAGTCCCAAATTGCTTTATTTCTTGCCTTCCAAATCCAGTAAACCAGAGTTGCAAGGATAGTTGTTGCAACCTCCCTACACCCTTTCCCTTTTATGCACCTTGACAGCTCTTCAACATGCCCTGAATATCAGTTTGTTGTAACCTTGTTCCTATCCAGTTGAGAATTGTCTGTAGGCATTGCCTGGAGAATCTGCATTCAAAAAATAAGTGTTGTACTGTCTCTGCATAACCCCACATATGGTATATTTATCATCTTGGCTTATACTTAGTTTAGGTAAATTTACTCTGCTCCACACCCATCTTCCCCAGTACCACACCTCACTATTTCCCATCCTCCATCTGTAACCATTATTGATTGTGTATTTCCCAGTGCCACATTGCCACCCATTATGGACAAAGCTACGGGCCAACAAGTCTTTCATTTTGGCTGCATCTTTTTCCAATACCAACAGCAGTTCATGGGGTATGAGTATTGCCACCACTCATTTTCTTTTAAGTACAATACACATGACTCACCCATTTCACCCAAAGGTTATCAGCCTTTTGAGCTATGTTCCAAACATATTTGGTGACAGCAGCTTCATTCCATTTGATGCAATCAGTGATTCCCAAACCCCCTTCATGTTTTGCCCTACACCAGATCCCATGCCACTAAAAGAGTCATGTTTGTAGCCACTTTCCCATCCCATAAACTGTTCCTACACAAGGCAGTTATAGCTTTCAATACTTGCTTTGGGAGAAGAATGATGGAGGACTAATAACTATGAATATGGAGGAGGACAGAGTTAATTAATAACACTTTTCTAGCATATGAGAGATGCTTGGTGCCCCATCTCCTTATTCAGGCAGTAAGCTTATCCAGCAGTACTTCGCAATCCATCTTTGATATTATTACCATACAATTCTCCATTTATAGCAATTGTGTATTGGATTGTAGTTAAACAATTCATGATCCATTTGATACACTGATATATAAATTCCAGAGCATGGAGCATCTCCTCTACAAACTCCCACTCCACTGTATCATATGCTTTCTTCAAATCTATTTTAATCAAGCAAATGCTGGTGGTTTGTTTCCTTTTATATAGTCTAACTAAATCCTGACAAATTAGGATATTTTGGACTATAGTTCTACCTTTCACAAATGCACTTTGGTTTGCTGAAATGATGCTAGGTAAAGCTATTTTCAATCTGTTTTATAACACTTTAAAAACCACCTTGCATATGGTATTGCAGCATGCTATAGGCTTATAGTAACCTACTGCTTCTGCATGGTCTGATTTGGGTACTAAGGTCAAGACAGTGTTGTTCCAGACCTTGAGAATCTTGCTTGATCTGAAGAACTCTTTAACACCTGCTATTAGATCACTACTAATTGTATCCCAGCAGTCTTTAAAGAATTGGCTGCCATAACCATCAGGCCCTGGTGCCTTGTCCCCTCCAATTGCCCATAAAGCTTTTTTCACCTCTATATCAGTCACCTCACCTACCAGTAATTATTTATGTTCATCTGAGTCCACAGGGCCCTTCTTGATAGTAGCACTGCAGACTCTGACCTATCTGTACATGAAGTGCCAAGTAGTGAAGTGTAAAAGTCCACAAAAGCATTGGCTATACCAGGTAGGTCAGTGATGGTGTCTCCATTTCTATCTCTGATTGTGAAGATTCTATTAGCATTTCTTCTAGCTTTAAGCATGATGTGAAAATACTTTGTATTTAAGTCTCCTTCTTTCAACTAGTGCACTTTGCTCTTTTGTTTTTAAAAACTGAGTTCTGGCTTGATCCCATCTTTGGTATTCTTTTGCAAGGTGGACTTCAGTAGATATTAATAGGCAGTTTGTAGGGTCTTTCTGTAATGCTCTTTGACATTCCTCTAGAGCTTCCCTTACTTTATCATTTGTGACTTCCACATCCGTGAAATGCTTTCTGCTAATACCTCTGAGAGTAGATTTGAGCCTATTGAGCTTTCCTACTAATCTAAACATCTGAGTACCTTCTATATTTCTATCCCAATTAGTTTTTACTTGTTGGTGGAAATCAGGAGCTTTTCTCCACATTTTGAAGTAGTTAAACCTGTAAGGAGGGTGCTGATTCTCATTATCCCAGGTGATAATTGTTGGATAGTGGTCCATTAGCCCCTCATTCCCACAATGCACTTCTAAACTTGGGAGAGTAGAGATCCAAGCTCCATTCACCAATACCCTATCTATTCTGCTGTATACCCTGCTTGTGTCATCATGTTTGTTATTCCATATGTAGAATGCTCCTGAGGATCTAAGCTCTTGCAGTGAGCATGTCCCTACACAGAGCTTGAAGTCTCTAATCTCTAAAAGTGGTAAAGGTCTGCCCACTCTTTCATTGCTGTTCAGAACACAGTTAAAATCACCCATGACTACTCATGCATCTTGTATAGTACCATGAATTTGCTTAATATCTTTCCATAAATCCTTCCTAAGGGACTAATCATTAAACCCATAAACCATTGTTAACAGAAATTTATGTTTTGTGCCCCTATGCTCCATATCACAGTGCACTAGCTGTCCTGACATTCTCAGTATACTAACAGTAAACAATAAAGGGTTCCAAAGTAGAAAAATCCTTCCACTAGGATGGTGAGCCAGATTTGTACAAAAGGACCAATCTTTACAAAGATTAAGAGCAACTGTTGAAGCTTCTGATCTCTGAATCTTTGTCTCTAGAAGCCCAAACAGACCAACTTTGTTATTATACATAAACAGAGATATCTCTCTCTGTTTATCTTGTCTGTTCAGGCCCCTATTGTTCCAGAATCCAATTTTATCCATTTGGGGAAGGGATCCATCCTCCCCACCTAGAACCGAGACCCATTCTTTTTACAGTTTTTCCACTAACAACAGTGTTATTTTTAATAACTACTTTAGCAGTTGCCTCCTGATTCAGAGCTGACCCCTTTGCTGGGCTTGTGACTTGAGGTTGAACCAGTCTAGTCCCCTCATATGTGCTTATTGTTGCCATCTGCTTCTCTGTAACAATTGTAGAAGTACTGACTATTTGTTCTCCAAGAGGTACAAACATGTTCCTAGTAGGGATGAACACTCTTTTTAGTTGTGGTTACCTTTTCTTTCTTAGGCCATTTTGTACAGTTTTGCCCTTCTCATTCTCTTAGTTTGCAGCAGGATCAGCCTCAGAAGGTTGTTTAGGTTCATGAGGGTCCTGAGCCACATGTGCCCATTTTTGAAGCCTTCTACATTGTTGTATGTCATGCCTAAAATTCCCACAGTGATCACATAGTATTGGCCTCCATTCATACTCTATTTGTTGCTCAATTATCTGGCCCAGTTCATTTTCAAACATCACAAATTCAGGGTATGTTTGATTCAGAGGCACTTCAACTATGACCTTGGTATACATGAGCTCTTCTTTCATAGTTGTAGCTATATCTGCCTTAATAGCAGTTCCAATTAGTCCGGCAATCTTTATCAAAGTTGTTTTCCCCCAGTACTTCAAATCCAGCCTTACTAGTCAAATCCAAATAGGGACTTGCTCTACCAAAACCCTACTCATCTGTATTCTTGGCTTCCAAGGCTTCACTACCACTGGTTTTCTATCAAAGGTTTGCATTCCCTCCTCAACAGCCTTAGTACGAATCTCTCCACTATGGAATCTTACTATGAACACCCCTTTACTGATCTGGGCAACCTTGTCTACTCCCAAGGGCCCCCAGATATGCTTAAAATATCTTTCTACGATTGTTAGTGGAGGGTTTAATCCAAGAACAAAGCAAACCACTGCAGAGTGCCAATATCCAATCTCCTCCTCTTTCACATCATTCATTGTGAGTTTTACATTTGGAGTAGGTGTTTTTGCTCCCTCCAAATCAAACCCCCCTCAGTAGGCAATGTATTCCCTATAACATTACTCCATGTCTTTGTAGTCGAATTTGGGGCTAAGGTTTGGACGATACCTGATTCTTCTTCAATATCAGCCCATGACTCTTTGCCGGAGTTCTCACTTCGATACCGTCGGAGTCATCTGTGATGGTTCTGCCAGTGGTGATTGTTGCAATTGCAGTGGGATTATCCCTTGTATAGCACGTTCACACTTCACATTTTCTTTGCATCTTACGATTGGGGAATTCCCCGTTTTCCTATGGTCTCAGATTAATGACCTTTGCTACCTTGCCCTCTTCCTCTGTTCCTCTGCCCATGGTCTCAGAAAGCTTTTAAAGTATGTTTTATCAATTTCAATCATTAGGTTACTTAGTAATAATTCGTGGTGATATAATAAAATTGTCATTCTATTTATGGGTCCTTAATAAGCATGCCAAGTCAATTACATTACAAGTAAAAATGGATGGAGAGAGTATCACCTTAATTTATTTATTTTGTACTAAGGGCCTATTTGGAAAGCCACCCAGGTAATGGGAATTTGGGTGTAATTACACAGTTTGGTCTGTTTGTTTGACCAAGTAATTACACAGTTGGGTGGAAATTGGGTGTAATTGAGAGGGTGTAATTACACTCTCCAATTCTCAAGAGAGGGCTAAGAATTGGGTGTAATTACACCCTGTAATTCGCAGTTACTTTTTAGCTTTATTTTAATTTCTTTTTTATTTTTACTTTTTAATTATTTTTATTTTTTAAAATATATTTTTCTTTTATATTATTTATCTATCATTTCCTTTCTTCCCAATCCCAACATTTACTTCTTGTGGTTTCATGTAATTGCTCGCATTTTTATTTTTTTATTTTATTAATTTAACATAACCCTGCTATTATTCTAATTTTTGAAACCACACCTCTTAATATTAGAAAGAACGAGTCATTAACAAACTTGACATATGATGAGTGACGTTATTAAAATAGAATTTCGTTATGAATGAGGTTATAGACTTTATTTTTCCTTTCTTTTGAATTATGTTTACTTAAGTCACGTTGGAACTTACTTTTGTAATGTTGGAATTTGACATAAGAGTATTATGTTAAACTTTTTCTTTTGGATTTTGAATTTAGGTTATATTTTCGATTTAAATTTATTTGCTTTAGTAATATTGACTTGTTATTTCACATTGCATGTTATTTATTTTTCACTTACAGTTGATAGATTTTTTTGTCAAACATTTGAATATGTTATGACATTATATTTATAATTTTTTTTTGTCAAACATCCCATCTATGATGTTCTCACAAAAAAAGTCTGCTTTTAATTTTTATAATTAATTAAAAATTAAAATATTATTAATTTGAAAAATATAAATCAATTAATTTTTACAACATTAGTTACAAATATATGATTATTAATTAATATATTTTCAAGAAACAATGTGTTATTAAATAACTAATTTAATATCATTTATAAAGGCACGTATTTTTTAATATTAATTTTAAATTTTTGATAATTAAGTTTTATTTTTAAGTTAAACAAACTGTGTAATTACAATTGTGCAACTAAACAGCACGCTTGTAATTACAGTTATGACAAACAAACAGGTCGTTGTAATTACAATATTGTGTAATTACAACAATTCCAATTACCAGGTGGCTTTCCAAACAGACCCTACTTGGGAATACCATTCACTTTGACGCTATTCATTGTAGTTAAGTGATCAAGAAAACGAATGGTTCCTCTTTAAGTATTCCATGCCAAAAGTAAATATGGCTGAGCTTTCCAAAATTTAGCAGTCAAATTAATGCTTTTTCTAGGTTTGATTTTTACAGTTCGTAATTTAATTCGCTTAGTTCGTAATTTAATTCGCTTCAACTTCCTAGAAGAAGAATTTCGCCGATTGATATTGGAAAATGAAAGGGAAAATTTCACTTATAAATAATTTATGGGTCAAAATTACATATTCATAGCCCATATTTTAAATTACAAACCTACAGCCTAACATTTCATGGCCCAACTTGAATATTTACCTTTATACAATAATATACAACTTTATACACCTACTGTAGACAATGTATACACCTTGTATAAAAGTGTATAATAATGTATAAGACTAGTATACAATATTATACAACAATATATAAATTTATACATCTACTGTAGACAATGTATAAACCTTGTATAAAAGTGTATAATAATGTATAAGACTAGTATAAAAGTGTATAATAATGCATAAGCTTTGGGGAATCGGTGCCACTCACTTTCAACGCAAAGGACAGAACCTGAACCACATGGGGAAGTTTAACATACACACGGAGAAACGTGTATATGTGATTTTTTTTTTTTTTTTTTTTGCATAATCAGGAATGAATGAGAGACTTTCAGAACATGAAAAGAAGGTGCATGCATCTAGCCTCATATGCTAAACACCGCACCAGAAATGACTGCATCCAGCAAGAACAAAGTAAATGGAGAAATAAAAACATAGCTGTAGCTGTAAAATGGAAAAAAAAAATCACATATAAAAGTGTAATGGGAGGAAGGAAAAAAGCTGAAGAGGAAAAAAAATGGCTATGGCGGGTAATTGAAAAAATATGGGCTAAATCAAGTAAATATTTTGCCATAATTGGCATACAGTGTAAAATTCCCAAAAAGCGCTTTTGGTCAAATATTATCAGCACTCCCTCCATTTCATAATAAGTGACTCTTTTAGCTCATGCACACCCTTTAAGAAATTATTTACTCCTAGAAAATTATGGATATTTTAACTAACTTACCCCTAATTAATGCTTAGAAAAAGAAAAGTTATTTAATGATTCTTGTTATAAATAAGGGTAAGTTTGGAAGAATATGATTAATTTCTTCTTGAAATCCTAAAGCGTCACTTATTTTAAAACAAAATAAAAAAGCCTAAAAGGTCACTTAATATGGAATGGAGGGAGTAGTATCTATTAAAAAAAAAAAAGATAATTCCACATTAACCTCCTCGACCCCTCCTTTTAATTTATTTCAGATTACTAGCCAAATATTTATAATCGTAAGCAGCCATGCTATTTTAGGTTCTATGTGAAGTATTGAGTGCAACTGGTCTTTTGTTAAGGATAGCATGTATATCGTAGAAAAACAAACCAAAACGTTAAGGTATACTAAATGTATAAACAAATATATAACATATTGATGGAATACTAACGTTACATAAAATATTCCCATATAATATAATTGAAATAAATAATCATTTTTTCAAAAGCTGAAAGCATATAAATAACATTTGAAGAAAAAATATTAGAATTCTCTGGGTGGCAACCTTATAGAGGGGAGACTCTTTGAGATAATTCTTCTTTTTCATAAGAGATAATTATGAGGAGAGAGAAAATTATGAAAGACAGATAAAAGAGGGAGTGAAGTAAATGAGTATCGATGGAAATATATCCTTTAATTAATGGAAAGGGTTAGTGTATAAATAGATTATTATTATATTTTTTAAAAAATATGTAATTCCTATTTCTTGTATATAATGCTTACTATCTGATGTAGTAGGTAAAAATCTCATCCAATCCAAGAATATCCAGCCCAATGCCAGAAAATGGCCCAGTACTAGCACGACGCAAGTTAAGTTCACAAATGACCTCACTAAGCGGTGGTTCTTATATTTTGGCTCGCTTAACAATTTTTTTTAAAAAAAATAGCCTTCACTTCAGAAAATTCGCTAGGCAAAGCTTTAGTAGTCCATCAAGCATAAGATGTAGATATAAATTAGTTTTATCTATAAGGCAAAAGTTTAGGATATTTCAAGACATTGAACCTGCTCAATTAATGGATCACAAGTTCTATCTTATAAGCAAAACGTAAAACTTATGTCTGACGGTAGAAGTGTACAAAAAAAATCAACAAATCGCACCAAACCGACTAATGGTTTGGTATTGGAAAAAAAACCCAACTAAAATTGGTTTTGGTTTGTCTTTAACTAAAAAAAGTCAAACCGAACTGAACCAACCCGACATTACATTTATAAAACTTTTGGAAAAGGGCCTAAAATACCCTCGAACTACTAAAATTGGTGCAAAAATACCCTCCATCCAACTTTTAGCCTCCAAATACCCTTACCATCCACTTATTGGGTCTAAAATACCCTTATTGCTAACAGACCCATTTCATTAAACACGTGACAAGTTTTTATTGGTTGGCATATAAAATTAACTAAACTAATTACTTTTTAATAACCTTGATCGGAAAACCCATTTCCCCCCAACCCGATCCACCCCTTTTCAACTAACCATTTAATACACTAAGAAACCCTCCAACCCATTTCATCTAAAAAATCAGCCGCCACCTTCTTCTTCATCTTCTTATTAGGGTTTTTAGAATTATTCAATTTTCTTCTTAGTTTTCTACAGACATTGGTCTTCAAAATTTCCATTCACTGTGAAGATTGCAAAAAGAAAGTCAAGAAAATTCTACAAGTACGTGTATTTATTTACCCCCCCCCCCCTTCTCAAATATATATACCCTCTTCTTTCAGTTAATTTATGTTCTTGAGCTTCATGACATGGTCTAGTTAATTTGTCTGATGAAAAAAAAATTATTATCTTTTGAAATTTCTATATTTGGCTAAAAGTTTTAAATTTTCATGTTTGTGAGTCTTGAAAACTTAATTTTGTTTCCTTTTTTAGGAGTGTATGCCATAGAAGCAGTTCAATCTTTACTCAGGAGACTACACAAGTCCGGTAAACACGTCGAATCAATCGTTGTTTGTTGCATTCGCTCTGTTAAAATGTCAAGCACATCCTCGTCTGTTTCTTCTCCTCAACAAGTTTAGTCTCGTACTTGTAAGTGCAGATTAATTGCAAGATATTTTACTGCTATGACTCCTGAGAATGGTGGACGTCGATTCTACAAATGTCGTCTTCCTGTGTCAAACTCTTGTGGTTATTGGGATTGGACCGATGGTAAACTTCCACCTCATGTGTCAACGATGATCCACAACAAAAAAGTTAAATTGGATTTAATTTGGAAGGAAATAAACCATTTGAAGAAGATCGTGGAGGGTATGGGTGGTATTGAAAGCCAAGAACTCAACAAAGTGTCAACATCAATTCAGAGTTGAAGAATATAGATGCTACTGAATTTTCTGATTTGAAGAAAGTTTCTACATTGGAGGATAAAGTGTCAATCTTGGAGTTGAAGAGTGGTATTGAAAGTTCAAATTTGAAGAAAGTGGAAACCTTGGAGTTGAAAGTTCACAAATTGATAAGCTTGTTTCTAATGTCTTGGGCTGTAATTGTTGGTTTTGTAATTGCCAAGATAATGTAGTGTAATTGTAGGTTGTTGTAACTGCCAACAAAATGCAGAATTGTAGTGTCTTTGTTTGTTTTTGTTTTGGGTTGGTTAGGTTAGTTTTTGTGAGTTGGTGTTGATGTCCACTAAATTTATTGTGCACTAGTTGTTGTAATGTTGGTGTTTTGGTTACTAATGAAGAATTTCTGCATTTGCTCATAAGTTGTCCTTAACTCAATTTCTTTACACTTTTTGAAGTTGCTTAACTAATTCATCTTCTCTAGTTTGGAAAAGTTCTATATGACTAGACAACACTTTCACTACTGGAACTCCATAAAGATTTCAGTCTTGTAGAGTTCATGATGTTGTAATGCCTGGGTATCTTTGTTGTTACTAGACATGTATAAGCACATGGTGTTTCGTTCAAGTAATCTAAATGCCTTCTCTTTCAGCACTCTAGTAAAGAGTCAATCAAGGGCAGAGCAGACAGGTAGACTATACAAGTACAAAAAGATTAGGCTTAGGAAATTTGCAGCAACTTCACTTCATGATATACCAAAAATGTTACATTCATCTTCTCAATGACCCTTGTGCTCGGAGAAATATAGCTATATAAATCATAAATGTTCATCTTTTTAGCTGTCGTATGCACCATAATTTCCACTGATCTTAACCAGGACAAGTGACACTCCTGGTAAAATATGACAAACTGAAAAATGGCAATGGAAAACCGAATACAGTAAACACATGACCAGTAACTAACAATGGCAAATTGAATAAACACACAGCAGGTATCAATAACTAACAATGGCAAACGTATTCAACGGCAGGTTTAAACAACATTTCCATTCTACAAGACAAACCGAATAACTAACAATGGCATTGTCATATATTTTGCAAAATGTTCAACCACAAGACTACTTCATTGACAACCACAAGACTACTTCATTGACATATATGGAAACCCACAAAAACTAAGCACCCAAAAACTTTTGAAGTAAATCAATACAGCCACTTCTAAGACTGATTCACAACAAAAAATAGCAAAATATGAAGTTTAATTGTGCCATTACATAATATTGAAAAAATTAAAAACAAACAACTACTTGAACCAAGTCACTTATGCCCTAATGCTTGCCCTTCTTTGCCTTCAACTTCCCAATTTTCTTCTCCTTTGCTACTTCTTACTGATTTGAGGTCACACATGGTTCACCTCTCTAACCCAACTTTCTTGGCGAGTATGGCAGATTAGTGGACCTTCTCACACCATTCTCATCTCCCCTGAAGCCAATTTTTCTTGAACCAGTTGGTGGCTGATGCCTCTTCTTGCGTTGAAGCCTAGTTTTAGCTTCAGATATCACCTTAGGCCTAAGAATTGGCTGCTCATCTTCATCATCAATTTCTGCATCATCGTCTTCATCAACAAGTGCTCTTGAAGGTGCAACTGGTTGGTTATTTGAAGTTGAAGGTGCATGATTATTTTGGCAGACCTCTTTGAAGGCGCAGTAGCTTTGGCTTTGGCTTTTCTCTTTGATTTTGAAGGTCTAGCAACTTCAGAGATTGGTTGGCTGTTATGTTGGCTGGAAGAGGCATTAAAGCTAGAGTTGGGCATGAAAAGAAATTCAGAATCTTGACTGGCTTAGGGTGCTGACAAGGGCACATCTTGGACTGTTTGTGCACCTCTTTAAAGCTACAAATATTGTCAAGTTAGACATTTAAATAGGATAGTGTAAACATTGAATAATTAAGGAAAAAATATTTTACCAAAGGACATCTTCTTTTGTTGTGGTATGTTGCACTACAGTGCCCATATGTCATTTTCAGACCTTTTCTTGAATTCTTCCACAGCCCCTCCCTCTTCCTTGCCTCATTATTTTCTCTTGTTCTCTTAATCTTTGGTCTGCCAACCATTTTATGTATTTCTGGTGGCTCCAATAGCATGAGATGGATCAACTTTCCAGAATTTGTCACCTCTAACATGTTGTATCTTATGCATGTACACCAACATGTAAGCCTCTTTTGAATACCACCAATGCATCTCATTCAGTGGTTCTAGTTTGTCATGAAGTAAAGCTTTAATGGCATGAGGACATAGAATTCCTGTCAAGCCCCATGTCCTACATGTACACTTCTTCCTAAGTAGATCCACAACATGTTTATCAGAACCCTTAACCACCTCATACCCTAAGTCTTCATTACCTTGAACTTGATAGCCCTGTGCAATTATTCTGAAATCATTATACAAATCCATGGCATATGGGTTGAAATCTCCAGTCCAAATTCTTACCTCATCTTCAAGATCTTTCAACCTAGTCATCACCTATTCATAACATTTAGAATAAATGACAATGAATGAGACATATAGAATAAACTTAACAGCTCCAAACCAAAAAGAAAGCAGCTAACTATGCAGGTAAGTATTAACTATAAGTTCCAAAGTTCCAACTATGCAGTAATTAAACTTCAGGTATGCAGTAACTATGCATGCAGCAACGTATAGACATATTGAACTATGCACCTACTAGGCAGCAACATATAGACATATTGAACTATGCAGCTAAGCAGTAACTATAAGTTCCAAATCAAGAAACAGCCAAACATCAGAACAATTATCATCTCCATTACAATGACCACTTTAGTAGAAACAGCCTAACATCAGAACACTTGAACAAAAATGCTATAAGTTCCAAATCAAGAAAGTACACTTACCAGAAATTATAACTGGACATATAATAAAGCTGGACATTAAAACTGATTATAACTGGACATATAAGCATAGTCTTTGGACTTAATGAAGCTCCTCTAGTCATTATAATTGATTAATAAAGTGGGAAGAAACTGAAAGTACAAGTCTTTATATTCAAAGAGATATACCTTTATTCTAATATCTTCCAACATCTTGATTATTGGTTTGTTCCTTGCTTCTAGAATCCACTTGTTGAATGACTCAGTAAAATTGTTTTCAACTGAGAAGTTCTTGCAGACCGTGTCAAAATAGGCCCTGCACCAATGATCTGCTGGGTACCACAACAGATCTTTGACAGCTTGTTCAGATACAACACCTATGGAATTCAACTGATCATGGAATTCTTCAGCATATGTGCTCCTAGCAGACCACCACATTAACTTCTTCATCTCTACACCCCTCCACATCTTGCTCCAATTGGCTTCAATGTGCCTTACACACCATCTGTGGCGTGCTTTAGGAAGCACATGAGTAACAGCATCAATCAATCCCTGTAAGAATCATTAGCACAACAAGTTAAAGTACATCAACTATACAAAACAAAAAATCAGAAACATTAGTGTCAATCCTTCACCATCTGCCAGCTCTAAAGAATTTCTCAACAACTGAATGAACCAATTCCAAGTTCTGGATGTTTCTCTATCCACTACTGCCCAAGTTAGAGGATAAAAGTGCTTTTGTGAATCTTGACCAAGGGTAACCAATTAAATTCCCCTACACTTCCCTTTCAAAAATGTGCCATCCAGCCCTATAAATGGCCTCAAACCTCCTCTCCAACCACTTTTTAAAGCTTGAAAGCACACATACATTCTCAGAAATCTTCTTTTACCTTGTTCAAGAGCCTCTTTAGATATGTTTATCACCACATCAATACTAGAATTGCTATCCCTCAATTCTTGAGCATAAGCCTCCAACCTATTGAAATCATCAAGGTAGCTACCCTCCAATTTCTCTAAAATAAGTCTCTTAACCCTCTTCATCAACCAAATCCTGCCTCATATCTTTCACCTTGTACTTAGGATTATTCTGCATTTTGTTCTTGAAGTAATGTGCTAAAGCTTGTTGAGTAGCTCTTCTATTCTTAAATCTTTGTTGCTTGATTATGTCTAAATGCAAGGTCTTAATCTTAAATCCGATTTTTGTTATCTTCGAAATCAAACACACAAAGGACGACCATTATCACACTTATATGTAACTCTATGACTGTCACTATGATCAACTATACGTCCTTTCTTATTAGAAACTGATAATAGCTCACAACTCTTTTAGCTTCATCAAGATCCTTAAAGCTCATACCCTTTTCTAACACTAAAAACCTGTCTAGTTTCTCATTCACTTCCCTATTCTTTTCCTTTCTAAAAAGTTCCAATTCTTCTTCCGTCATAGTCTGTGAGGCCCGGTTCATTATCATCATCCTCTTCCTCCCGACTCACAATCGGTTCCTACATCTCTTGATACAAAGCATGGTTCTTTATGATGAATGATGTTGGGGCTAAACATTATCTTCACTTTCATCTACAATAAAGAGACACAAAACTCACTAGAACGAGAGAAAGATTGAAGTGTTCTAATGCAACGTCACTCTCAACCAAAAAATATCTCCCGAATGCCGTGATAATACATTTTACCACACTAAAACCTAATTTTTCAATGTATTCTTTACATATATCTATATAATACAACAAGTCCGGATCATATCCTCCCACATGGTTCTCGTTTTTTTTATGTAGATAACTTGAGGATCGGGACCCACTTGCCTCCATAATTAAATACTAAATCAACCTTGTCAACCATCCTTCAAGAAAAGCATATGGCAAACATAAAATAAAGGGAAAGGGACCCATTAGAAACATTAAAGAAAGGGAAATACAAAGCTGCATACACAACAATTGAATAGGAAATAGGGAATCTATCAATATTTATGTGAAGACAAGGACAAGGGAAGAGGGACCACATGCTTTAAAAAATAGCAGACACAGACATAAGCATTGAATAAAGTACCAAAAACAAACAAAAATTGAGCTGTGCATGAAAAAAAAAAACCTACACCTAACATTCATAAAGACACCCCACAGATACACAATACAAAAACAGGAAGAAAAAAAAAGGCAAGAAATGAAGAGGAAAAAGCATAAAAAGTGGTCTGACCAACAAAAGATTCCAACTTGAGATAACAATCAACAAAATATTCCAACCTGAAACAATAATGAAAAAAACCCTAACTTGTGACACTTCATATAGTGTGATAGAGTAACAGCAACAAAAAAATGACTAAACAAGCATATAACACATGGAAGATCAACAAAAACGATAATATACATCAAATCTCGCACAAAATAAAAAAGATTCTAAACCCTAACTGAAATAAATAAGCAATAAGCAGCAAAATCTTACTTGAAAAGGAGGAACACAATTCGTACAGTCCAAATCTTCACCTAACGAACATATTCACGCAGAAAATAGGGACATTTTGGCTGGAAATTGGTTTAAATTTTCTTGGGTTTCCGAAGTGGTTCAAGTTGGAATATAAGCAATAGCAGCGTTGAATGTTTTTTTAATGGAATGGGTTCCATTCGTTTTTGTTAAATGGTTAGTTGAAAAGGGACGGGTCGGGTTGGGGGGACATGGGTTATCCGGTCAAGATTATTAAAAAGTAATTAGTTTAGTTAATTTTATATGCCAACCAATAAAAACTTGCCACGTGTTTAATGAAATTGGTCTGTTAGCAATAAGGGTATGTTAGACTCAATAGGTGGATGGGAAGGGTATTTGGAGGCTGAAAGGTGGATGGAGGGTATTTTTGCTCCAATTTCAATAGTTCTAGGGTATTTTAGGCCCTTTTCCGTAAAACTTTTAGAAATATTTAATACATAAAAATATTTACTTGTAACGTAATTTATAAATATCTCTTAAATTTTTCATAGTCTTTGTCTTTTAACATAATATATTTTAAGCTTGACTTAGATTTTTGAATGGTCCAATAAATTTTATTGTCAATAGATGTTAGTAACTCAAATAAAGGCCAAATCGAAATCAAACCAATACTACTGCTAATTAAAAAAAAAAATCTAACACTAGGAATGACAATAATGTTGGATATCAATTTTTTTAGTTTTGCATTGGTTTAGATAGTAAAAATGCATAACTTAATTTTCTTTCTTTCTTTGTCATGTAATTAATACTTATTAGCCGTACTTATTTTACAAGGACTTAGTATTTTTAGATTATGATAATTTTTTATGCTTATTAACTAGCAATATTTATTTTATGTGATATCATTATCTTTTTTGTTGAATATTAAATTACAATGTCATCACTCATCTCTCATCTCACATTTTGTGTTGTATTTTTAAGAAACACCTCAATTATATAGTTATATCTTACTAAGATTAAATAAATACTTGAAGTAAAAGTTATATGTTTTGTATGAAGATTTTTTCGGCAAAAAAACCCGAAAAAACTGAGGTTGAAACAACCCGATTATTCTTTTGGTTAGGTTGAAACAACCCGATTATTGTTAGTTTGGTTTGGTTTATAAATTTGAGAACCCGACACAATTGGTTTAGTTTGGTATTTGAAAAACGCGAACCAACCCGGTTCATGTACACTCCTACCCGATGGGCAATAGAGGCAAAGCTTTTATTGCCCGTCAGACATAATTTCTAGCAATTTGATTTAATTATAGTTTTGATGATCTTCATTTGACAAAAATACTTTTTACAATGCAAGCAGATTTTGAAAGCTTCGTGAAACATGCTCTAACTCGACACATTAAGAATTTCGCATCAAACCATCAAAAGGGTATTCTTAATGAAGTACTCAAACAGTCAAATGATTCAAAAGATCTAAAATTATGTCATCAAATGGAAGGCACATGGTAATTTTATCTTAGTTGCGGGGATAGCTTAAATGGAGACATTTAGTATAGGAATATCCTTTCGGACTCCATTTAGTTTAAATTTGTTTAGAATGATCGATGCAAAATATATTACCTCGTTCGAGTAAAAACATAAACTTAAGGCTATGTGAAGATAATACCAGACAGACAATTCAAATTAAAGTACTACTGAATATAGAACATAAATTAAAGTACAAATATCATTCAACTTTCACGAATGGCAATTTAGATGCATACGAGATTACACATAAAGAAACACACGGCACTAGCCTAATCACACTGAAACAAAAACATTTTTAATTCAGACGTCGCTGATTAATATCATTGACAAATTAAACGGACATAATAGTTAACCACATATTTGGACAACTTAAACTTCAAATTAGCTTCAAGTTTCCATAAGGAGCTTATGACCAATCTTGTAGGAAGCATACGCATCAATGCATGCATACTCAACTTGTCCATCATTAAGAACCCTTGCCTCCCAATTGCTTTGACAAACATGTTTTGGCTTAGCCATATAGAGCCCACATATTGCATTAGCAAGATCCTTCAAACCTGGACGTGAAAATCTACCAGGCCACTTATTCTTAGCAACATCACGAATATCAGCTTTACTACTACAAACCAACCCATACTCATTCTTCAGTTTAAGGATATCTTCAGCAACCTCAACTCCAACAAATATAAAATTAGGATTAGCCAAAAAAATTTTCAGGGTTTGTGGGATTTCGTCCAAATAGAACAACTGCACTATCAGACACGAGTTGTTAATGCAGAGTTGGAGTGTGGCTGATTTGTTGCTAGTGTATGGCATGAAAGTGGGCCTCCATTCATTGTCTAAGCCCACAACTGTTTGTTTTCCATAATATTTGGAAAGCATTTCACTAGCCCATTGATTGGCAATTGCAGCTTTGTCAGTCACTGTTGTTTCAATTGTTTGTCCACCAAATTTGATGTGGTACCTGGAGGTGGTGCCAGAGCTAGTGCTACCATGTGATGAGTACATATTTGTTAAGTTGTGATAATAAAATCAGGATTGATGCATTTTGGTAGATGGCTCGTATGACATTTTATAGTAGGGAGATTATGTGTTTATTAATTAATCTTTTTTGGAAAATGAATGGTCTATTAAATACTCCATGCATGCCGATTGCCAAAAGTAAATAGGGATGACTGACGAGTTCTTCAAAATTTAGCTGTCCTATTAATGCTTTTACAGGTTTGATTTTACTCTATGTTAATTTTGTTTAAACTTCCAAGGAGAGAGTTTATCTTTTAAATTCTGATACATCGTCCATAGGATGTTGGAAAATGAAAATCAGTAGGGTCAAAAGTTTCGACGATAATTTCATTAGTGTTTAATTATATACATTCACAATGAGTATATTATCAGTGTAATTTAACATGTTACTCCCTTTGTCCTATAATAAGTGTTACGCTGTTAAAAATTTGTCCGTAATAAGTGTCGCTTGTGAAAGCAAACGTAAATTGGTAATTTTTTCAACTCTACCCTTAGACAAAACTGACAAGTTAAAATAACGTCTAAATGATGATTAAAAAAGCCACATAGTAACGTGGTTGTTGGATTCCCAATATCAAAAGAATTAGTACTACTCGTGCATGCTCTAATCAAGAGGAAAAAGTAATTTATTTTTATTATATAAGGGTAATCTAGTAAACTTCACATTGCATTATTGATTTCTTAATATGCGTGTTTTTGGCTAAGATGACACTTAATTTGGGACGGAGGGAGTATTATATTTTATTAACCATTTATTTTAAGTTACGATCAATGTTATTTAATCGAGTTATTTCAATTATCTTTAAAAGAACTAATTTTGTAAATATTATTTTAACAGTGCATAGTTTTAAACTCATTTCATTAATTCCCTCGACTCATTTTTTCATTATATCTTTGCTTCAAGAACTCGCTTTAAATTTTGAAGATAAGTTTGAACCTAGGATGGACCAAATAAAACACATACTTTAAATTTCCGTTGTAAAAATAGTTCGAGCTAGCGACTTTTCAATTTTGTAATTGAATAATAGTCATAAACTCCATTACAATAACTAGGAAGTTTTATCCTTTGGAATTTGAAACTCCACGTCCATGCTTATTTTTTGAATTACATAAGCTAAAAAGTATCTATCTGCGGATTCTATTCCAGAAAATTAATGCTCCACCAAGGCCTTTGGGCCACCAGCCTTTATCTGAAAAAAAAGCCCATGATTTTCATTCTACAACAGTCACGTTTAACTCATATTTGGAGAAAATGTCTAAATTGTGATGTTTATGCTCCAAGTTAAATGATTTCCTAGTATTTTAATAATGGAAAATATACAATTGAGCTTATTTATAAATTTTTAATATTTAGATAGCAGTCAAGGCAAAAGAAAGCAAATTGGAGTGATCTTGAAAAAGAAAAAGAAGAACTGAAATTAAACAATTGAAGATCTTGGAAAGTTTAAAGTTAAATTATTTCTAAATAAAAAGTATAATATTTTCTTTGAGATCAATATAAGAAAATTATGACATAATTTGAGACGGACGGAACATTTTCTTTCCAACCAAAAGTTTATATAAGCAAAAAGAAGATTAAAAAATATGGGAAGAAGAAGATCATAGTTCTCATTTTGCCCTTCTGTTGGACCCATGAGCATTAATGCTAGAGGACAAAATTGATAGGAAATGCTTTTACAGGGGGTAAATGTGTTAGTATTAAATTAAATTTTAAAAATAGAGATGTTTCTGTGACGTGGCAAGATTTATTGGGACACAAGGACATGAAAATATGATCCCTTGTCCTGGGACAACATCTCCATTTGGATTTGTTTGTGGTCCTCCAGATCCAACAATTGTCAGTCTACACGTGGATGCGCTAGTGCGGAAATTGACGAGTCAAAAATATAACTCAGTAGCTGTTTGGCCATAAAAATTATTCACTTTTTTTTCGGAAATTTTTTTCATTTTTTTTACTTTTAGGCGTTTGGCCATAAATATTCGAATACAATTAGGAGTTGTCTAATACCAAAACAAGAAAAACTTATTTTTCAAACTTTTTTCACTTTTTTACACTACATTTCACTAAAAACTACAATTTCAAAAACTATGGCCAAACACAACTCCAACTCCAACTCCAACTTCAAAAATTCCAAAAAAGGTGAATTTGTTTTTGATATTTATGGCCAAATAGACTGTAATAAACGAGATTTATTTTGTTGAAAATAAACTATCTTGAGATATTTATTTAGAAGTGGAAAAAACAACATTAAATATTTTGTTCTAATTATTGATGCTCTTGTTATTGCTAGGATAAAAACTGTATACTCCAAGAGCCATACCGTTTACCAGGGATTTCAAAGTACTTCTTGAAATTGTACTACTTATAGTATTCCATCTGGGCTTTTGGCAAATTTTAATCCTTTTATCTTTGAGGTTAGTTTGACTTTATCCTCCAAATATAACACTAAGCACTGTCATTCTTTAAATTTACAAAACTTGAGCATATACTATCCAACTAATTAAAAATACTCTCACATCTAGTTATGAAGGTATAACGAGCACATCCTGTCTCCACACAGGATCAAGAACATGATAAAAAGGATAAAAAAAAACCCTAGTTTATACAGACAGCCCAATTCCAACAGCCAAAATTGTATATTTTGTATGAACAGAAAGCAACGACCATGATCATTCATAACTACGGTATGATACGCTACCTAAGCAAACCAATAGAAATATCCTTCATATCAAAGATAAATGAATATATATATTATGTAACTTTATTGCATTTGAAAAGACTATAATATGCTATTCTATGGACGACGATAATTAGAGTAAGGACAAGCAAAATTGGCAAATATATATAACGGACCACAATATAATCATTGTGGCATGTGGTGCCGCGATGCGTAAATCGATGGTGCATGTGACAATCAATTATATATCTGCCCAAAATATCACCCAGAACTGATCATCAAGCATTAATTTACCACTACCTTGTAGGAAATAAATCTGAATACAATTCCCCTAAAGTAGCAACTTTTGTACCAAACATAGGCTTATAAGTTTGACGTGCTTGGTTTTGCGCGTGCTGGTCCAGAGATGTTGAAAGTGAAATAACTAGTAAATTTCCAGCTTCTAACCTAACTGAATTGAAGATGGTAATGAATAAAACAATAGAAATCTCTGGTGAATACGTAGATATATTTATATTTGACAGCATTAATTATCAGCACGTATTGTGAGCCCATGTAACATTGTCTTTACTAGCTCTGGACATTACATTTGTAAGACTTTTTAAAATTGCCTTGTTTATCAGAATATTTACGTGTCTTAACTTATTATAATTGAAAGAAAAAAGTTCTGTCATGGTGCTCTACATATATGGATATTTCATCTATATCAATGGACACCAAGGGCGGAGCTACGCCCGCCATCAGGTGAATGGTGATCAATTGAATTGAGATGAGTGTGACTCTCGTGCCATGATAAAAATAATTATTGGGTCTAACTCAACTCAAAAACCAGTTCAAGAAATGAATATATATTGTCCAAGAAATTCTAACGAGATCAAAGGATCACATCACCGCCGATATGGGGGTATCCACACTCCTAAAATATCTCTATTTTCTCATTGATTTTCCACCAAAAAATATTCAGTGGTTATTTCGTACTGAATGTCGGTGGAAAAAACCTAAATAGTAGTGTTTTCACATAGAAAAATTATGAAGTTTTTTAGTGTTTCAATTGGAACCTGTTTCCCATGCGTTTTTCCAAGTGAGATGGTACCGATGAAAATGAGGTGGGAAATTATGTTTTGTAGCACATATTTCACACCAAATATTGGTGGGAGAAACCCCTTTTTCTAGTAGTGCCAACAAATAAAAACTACGTATATATATTAAATCTTGAACATCTTCGCTAAAAATCCAAACTTGGTGACCGATGGTTACTGTCATAAATTGCAACCGAAAACTGTAGAGAGTTATCGTCGTTATAAATATGGCCATCATAATCTAAGCGCACGTGTTACTGCCTACACCAGAGAAACTAAGGATGGATGAGAGTGACTATTGTCTGCAATTCCACCTCACCATTGTTTTGGAGTATATGTGCATAATGTAATGAACAGACTCACAGAGTATGCATATGTATATGCAGCTAGTAAAAGTGATAGCTGATGTACGAAAGCAATTGAATGGTATTGAAAAGCAAAAAAAAAAAAAAAAAAAAAAAAGAGGATATCTCATCATCGAAACAGCAAATGCTTGGATTCTTTTGCACGTACTGCAACCCCATGCGCATGTGCATCTCTTCAGTGCATGGACCATAGGCGAATTCAGGATTTTAAGAGGATTGGTTCACCATTACAGACTTAGAAAATTTAAAAATAAAAGACGCAAAAGTGCATTTAGTCAGGTTCAATCCCACAACCTATACGAATTAAACCTATCACTTAACCAGTGCTCCACCGAGACTTGTTTGACCTCACGTTGTTCCTTCGATTAATATTAGATATATTTTAAGGATTATATCATAATATCTAGGTTTAGTCGAGGACTATGTGTTCACGTGACCCATTTTTTAAACATAAATTCGCCTTTACTGCATGGGGCAAAATAAACCAGAATTTAAATAAGGGGATTCAGGAAAATATACTTGGAATTTGAATCGATGGCTTAAAGCATTTTTTGATCTTTTTTAAATGTTAAGGAAATTCAACAATTCATATATAAACTAAAAATATATAGTATCATTTATGCCTATTTATAAAACGTATTTTACGATAAAGGGGTTCCCTTACACCCAGCCTCTGGCTATGCCCTTGGGCCTAAGGAAATAATTAGGGATAACCCTTTTGATAATGATCCACTTATTAATTAACTTGGGTTTTAGGATGTGGGGGAGCTCACCAGTCAGTAGGAAAAACAAAAAACAAAGGGCCAACTTAATATCATACAATTAGTAATAGCAGACTAAGTTCTATGCACGGGTAGGAAAGAATTCATCATATGTTTGTTCCTTCAACTTATAATTCAGCTGGATGAAGAACACTCGACAGGTACTTAGGTTAATGGACCAAAGATGTCATCAAGTAACTATACTAAAGCGAGCTACTTAGTTTTTTGGACAGTATTTTTTTTTTATTGGTTATAAAATGTTTTAGAAAAGTTACGTCAAGGAAAAACGTGTGTTCCTATAGTTTCTTTTTAGTATTTTCTCAAAATTCGAGGCACTTTTAACGTAAAAGCTTTTCTGAAAATGTTTTGTGAAATAGGGCCGGCCTGCAAAAGTGTCAACCAAATTCCACCTTAGATATTTAGTTAAAAAAAGAAACTAATATGCATGACCAAAACGTAGTTACTTTTTGCCCTAAGCTCAATCACGACTCAATTTCTAAATTCTCTGAAGAATATCTTGATGACTTTGAATATCAAAAAGATTAAGAAGGATTAGGGAGGTGGGGACTTAGATAACTCAATGCAAGGATGTAATGAAGAAGTAAAATCCAAAGTGTGAACCCTACACACAATGAAGCTGGTCTTGACCATAGCTGGCCATATGATATGGCCCATATTCCGTCTTATTGATGGGAAGCCTCTTAATTTTAATTGGCTTTCCATTCACTAAAACGATAATCAAACAGAAAAGAGGGACGAAGAGGGAACTAAAACAAGAAAAATAAATTATTAAAGAGTATTATAGAATAAATAAAAGTTCTCGACTCATAATCAGAGATCTCAGGATTAAGTCACGAGAATGAAGAAAGTAGGGCAAACTTTTCTCTTTAATAGGCCATAGCAACGCAACTATGAATTAATCAGATCAGTATGTACTAATACCATATGGTTGTACCAAAAAAAAATGAAAATGAAAAAAAAAGATATGTTTCTAGAATGGGCCTTAATTTCTACTGGTCCCATGATCAATAGAGGACAAAATTGATAGAAAATGCTTTATGCAGGTCGCATATTTGTTACTCCTATTAAATTTAAAATAGACAAGTATTATGGCGAGATGTATCGGGACAAAGGCATGAAAAATTTGATCCCTCGACTTGGGACAAAAATTGACCCTCATATTTATAACATCTCCATTTGGATCTTTTGTTGGTTTCTTAATTGTTTAGTCTACACTACTCCACACGTGGATGTGGTAACGTGGAAAATGACCTTTCACGAAAATAATTCAAAAATAAATGATATATTTAGTTATTATTGTTTTTAATTATTCATTCATATATGTATATATGGAAGACAAATTTTATCTCCTATTCCAAATATTAATCGTATTAGCTTAATTTATTAAGTTGACACAGAAGGTAAAAGTGCAATTATTTAACTATTAGTAATTCATACCCGCCTTGTTACTAGAATTGGACTTTCATCTCAGATTTAGAGAGTATATTTTTGTTTGTTTTAAGAACTTTCTAAGGACCCGTTTGGCCATAAGAATTATTCACTTTTTTTCGAAATTTTTTTCATTTTTTTCAAAAATTAGTATTTGGTCATGAAATTTAAAAAACAAGAAAAACTTATTTTTCACAACCAAAACCTTGTTGAAAATGTATATTTCAACAAAAAAATACTATTTGTAAAAATTATGGCTAAACATAACTTTAACTCCAAAATTACAAAAAAAAGTAATTTTTTTTTTTATTTCTATGGCCAAACGCCTACTAAATGTAGACATCTAATATGACTGCCTTAAAGTTGGACACGTTTACTTATTGGCCTACCAATTCCTCCTAGCTCTTCTTATCCATATTTCACCACAACAAATTTAACTTTTAACGATTACTATTTTATAAACAGAAATAAACTCGATCGTTAAAAATGCATTTATAGCAGTTAAGTTTTTTTTTTTTTTTTTTGGTTACCGTTAAAGTCATTTTAAATCAAATATATAAATATGAAAGAATAACATCTACTCCTTAAAAAAGCATCATATATATTCAGCCGTTAAAGACCTTTTTTTTTTTTTCCTTATAGTGTTTGTTTCAATATTCATTTTTTGCCTTTCAATTAGATTTTAAATTTTTTTTAAAAAAATTCTATCAGTTGCTTATTACTTAATGTTATTCAATAGAACTCCACAAGATGGCATGAGAATGGTGTAGAAGGAGGAATAAATACATACAAATGGTGGTCCTTAATCCAATGATTGTGCCAAAATGGCATTCATGAGGTGTCAAAATCAGATGGGCTAGCCTAGTGACTTCCCACTTCCCAGGTTGGATTTCACATGTGTGTATTTTCATATACGTGTGCCATACTCCCAATCCCAACTGAAAACATCTCCCATTTCTTTAATTTACTACTCCTAATTCCATAATACACATAATCCTATTTGATAAACTAATTAAATTTCTCCATCCAATTTTTGCTAATTTTATTTTCGTTTTCAAATAGCTCTATTCATTTGTTTTATAAAATCAACATTTTTAATAGAACTTTTGTTAATTTTATTTTCGTTTTCAAATAGCTCTATTCATTTGATTTAGGAATAGTTGAGTAATGTTCACAAAAGTTCCTAAATCAACTATTTTATCTGTTAAATCTCAGTATAAAATAATTTCTTCCTTGTCGGATACAAATTAATGTACATTTTCTTTCTGCACATGTAGTCTAGGAGAAATAATAATGTAAAGGTGACAAGGGTCATAAAGACCGATAAGGATGATACCTACGCTAATGATGACCAAAAAGTATTATGTCCATTCTGTGAGCAACACAAAAGTAGTAGCTAAAGTTTAATAAGACAAGGTTACAATTTTTGAATTTTTTTTTATTCGTACTTAATGTTAATTTACCCTGAATCAGGTAATTTATAACTTTAAAATGGCACAAGTAGGAGTATAAATTAAAGTGAGAGAAGATATCTCTTAATTGTTGTTATATACAAAACATATATCTTGCATTAATTATATTGTAAACATCTGATACAAGTTTTTAAAAAAACTGATAGAGTCGACACTAACTATATTAACAGAGGCGTATCTAGCCTACAAGTTAGGGGTTCAATTGAACCCCAAACTTTCGAAGCGAAGCCTAAATTTATATGTAAAAAATTATTAAAATTGTAATAAATAGTAGATATGAACCTCTAATTTTAAAAATATAATGGGTTAAAAATGTAAGATTGAGCATAAAATTTAAATCAAATTATACTAACTATATATATATATATAGAGAGAGAGAGAGAAAATGATACAGTATAGTTTTTCTAATTGGTTCGTGTAGGCCTTTCAGCCGGACAAGCATTATCTTTAGCTTTTCCAATAATTCAGCAACAAATCTCCACACACTAAAATTCCACATGCTACCATGTGACTTCAACTAAGACACCCCCATATGTATATATATATAATATATATATATCCCTTCTTTGTTTTCCCATGTAGGCCACCTTCCTTGTGTTTTCCATTTTTGGTAGATAATTTGAACCCCCTTTTTCCATTTCCTTTCTTGCCCTTTTTAAGTTTGTTTACTTTGACTCCGCACGTGAATTTAGGAGTGGCAAATGGGTTATTTGGGCTAAAGTTGAGAGGATCAAGATGGGCTGAATCTATAGATGGGCCAAAGTTCAACCTTGTCTAAAGTTTGTTTGGGCTAAGATGGGCCGGGTCAAGATGAGCTAATGAAGGGTCATAACCCAATCAGCCCAACTTAATCCACCCTTTCAACATTTTGAGAAACTAAAAATATCGATATTCTTTGATTGCAAATATTCTCTCGCTCATGCATTTTTTCAAAAAACAGTGTTTTGAAAATTAATTTTAAATACTTTTTAGATAGGAAAAAACTCAGACGTATGCTTTTGCTCAAAATAATAATGATATTCCTCATAAGTTATTCCAGCACATAAATTATATTCGAAATTATTCCAAAAAGTAAATCAAAAGAAAACTAAATGTTAATTAACGTAATGAATAGTGATTTTGTCAGATTCCTCTCTTTTACCCCTTTGCCTTATTTATATATTTTTGTGGTTGTATTGTACATAACTAGGAGTGGCAAATGTGTGTCGGATATAGGTGGGTTGAAAATAGGTTAAACAAAAATGGAAAGCATAGACCCTCAGGAAAAAAAAAATTAAAAACTTACAAATTAAAAATTACTAGTAAAAAATTTAAAATAAGGAAATAAAAATTTAAAAAATTAAAATAAAAAATAAACATTTTAAAAAATAAAAATAATTACAAAGATAAAATTAAATAATAATAAAAAAAGAAGTTAATCATATTTTGTAGCTTTTATACTTATGAATGGATGACATTTGATGGATCAGTTTGGGCTCATTTAATGGGCTAGTTTGGGCTGATGATTTGTGATAGTCAAGCTTGAATTTAGCAAATCGGCTCATCTTCAAAATCCTTTGTCGTTTAAATAATTAAAAGCTTGGGCCGGTTGGGCGGGTCAAATGGATTTGGGCAAGTTTTGCCACCCCTACACGTGACCACTCAAAATTCTAACGAAAGTTTGGTGTTGAAAGAAATAGTTACAATCGAATTTTAAGTACTCTAAGCTCTAGAGTACTTAAATTTTCCAGCAGATGTGTTTAGTAATGATATTGTAGAATTATTTAATTAAAAAACACGATCTTGGTTAATCTCTGCATTTTCAACTTAAAAATAGTTTAAAGTCTTTATGGATATTGATAATGACAACTAATAGACAAAATTCTTAAGACCACAAAATTTATTATAATTATTTCAAGTTGAAGAACCTAATCCTGATGGATAATGATAATGACAATAAACTTTGTGCATACCATACATTACATGAAAAGTTACAGATAGATTTATGGTTGAAGTCTAATCACTAGAAACAACTTTAAAAAAATTAAAACAGTTTTGATGAAATTACTAATCAAAATGATTCGCACGCTTTTAGTTCGTGAGAAGATGGCATTTGCTTGATTGCTCTTAGTTCTGCTAATATTGCTCATTCACAATATATGGATATTAATTGCATATCAAGCATGGAAGAAATTGTATAATAATGTAACATCATGCACGAATTGTATTAGAAAAGAATTGTGAGAACTGAAACGATGTTTGTTCTTAAAGTAAGAAAATATCTCGGAGTCCGGAGTCAAAATGGCTTATTTTTACAGCCATTAGAAAAAAATGGTATGCATTTTTTTTTTAAGACCAAAATGGGTATTTCGTTGGATAACCAACGAAATACCTATACAACTCTTGTTCATGGCGAATTATTTCAATCAAATTTTTTTTTTTTTTTTTTTTTTTTAATTTGGTTGCATTTCGTGAAATGCTTAACGAAATAGCATTAAATTTTTTTTTTTTTATTATTTGGCTCATACAAAAAACGAAAGTAAAAAAATTAAAAATTTTGTCCTAGTCCAACGAAATAGGACAAAATTTTTATTTTTTTACTTTCGTTTTTTGTATGAGCCAAATAAAAAAAATAAAAAAAATTTAATACTATTTCGTTAAGCATTTCACGAAATGCAACAAATTAAAAAAAAATTATTATATTTCCCTATTTCATTTTTGTATAAACGAAACATTTTTTTTTTTTTTTTTTAATTTCGTTTTTTATAATTTTTTTTATTTCGTTTATACAGAAATGAAATAGGAAAATATAATAATTTTTTTTAATTTGGTTGCATTTCGTGAAATCTTGAAAATAGCATTAAATTTTTTTTATTTTTTTATTTGGCTCATAACAAAAACGAAATTAAAAAAATAAATATTTTTGTCCTATTTCGTTGGACTACCAACGAAATAGGATAAAAAATATATAAATATTTTTTATCCTATTTCGTTGGTAGTGCACGAAATAGGACAAAAAATTTTATTTTTTTAATTTCGTTTTTGTTATGAGCCATATAAAAAAAATAAAAAAATTTTAATGCTATTTCGTTAAGCATTTCACGAAATGCAACCAAATTAAAAAAAAATATTATATTTCCCTATTTCATTTTTGTATAAACGAAACAATTTTTTTTTTTTATTTCGTTTTTTGTGTAAACGAAATAATTTTTTTTTATTTCGTTTATACAAAAATGAAATAGGAAAATATAATAATTTTTTTTTAATTTGGTTGCATTTCGTGAAATGCTTAACGAAATAGCATTAAATTTTTTTTTTTATTTGGCTCATAACAAAAACGAAATTAAAAAAATAAATATTTTTGTCCTATTTCGTTGGTAGTCCAACGAAATAGGACAAAATTTTTAATTTTTTTAATTTCGTTTTTTGTATAAACGAAATATTTTTTTTTTATTTCGTTTATATAAAAATGAAATAAGAAAATATAATTTTTTTTTTTTGTATTTCGTTTATATAAAAACGAAATAGGAAAATAATATATTTTATTTTTTTTGCATTTCGTTTATATTCATCGTATTTGATTATCTAAATCTCAAACTAACTAACTTCATTAATGTCTAAAAAACCTTTTTTCAGCGGATGGTTTTAAAAAAAAAACATAAAGGAGGGGGGAGTTGGACTACGACAAAAAAGGCTTGAACTACGACGCTCTCGGATGGGAGGGGGGAAATCGCTCACTCGATAATGAAGATGGACGAGATGGAGAGGAAGATGAAGATGAATACGATAGCATTAGCGTCATTCCTGAGACTGACGAAGATTAGAATATTTACATTAATAAGATATCGTTTATATTTTTAATGAAGTCGGATTTATTTAGTTGAAATTCAAATTGAAATAACATTGAAAAATGAAAAAGGTACAAATACAACACTTAACTAGCCGACATAACAACGAGAAAATGCTTATGGAAAATCATCTTCATCGGACATTTCGCGGTCGAGTTCCAATCGGGGGTAACATATAACCCCGATATTGTCCCTCAAACGCAACCATCGCAAACGCATCCTATTATTTTCTTCGCGAATGCGGTTCAAAGCAAGATTCAATTCTTGGGGTGATGTGAGCGGCATGCCTATTGCACGGCGTTTTGGACGATGTAGGCCACGACTTCTTAAATCGGTCTCAATATTATGAGCTTCGTCAGGCGGTAGTTCCATTCTCTCCTCATCTTGCTAATGTATTGTCTATTGTAGCGCTCGCTCGGATTAAGCGAGTACTCAAATTCACGTTCCAAAACCCATTTCCTACCCATTGACTCAAAAATGTCACGGGTGATATGTCATTGGGCGCGTTAGGAAGAATGGATTCCACGATGACATTTTGAAAGAGTTTGTTTTAGCGTGGTGAGATGAATGAGGTATTATGGAAGACTATTTATAGAAAAATACATGGTGCGAAAGGTCTAAACCCCACATGCAATTTTCGTATTTATTAAAAAAACAATTCATATAGAAGTCTAATTAGTCAGAAAAACACCATAATTCATATTGACGGAATATATGTCGCTATAATAAGTCATATATAAGTCTAAATAGTCATAGATACACAATAAATATTTTTGTTCATTTCTATTGGTTCAATCAGTTTCAGACGAGCATTGAATAGTTGTCAAAATAATATCTTTTACATTTCGTGACTTAATTTGCGAAATTTCTTACATTTCTCCGTTTATAAATATTGTCCTATCTTTACCTATGGTATATCCTTCGTCTTTCAATTTTCTTTTATCCATCTCATATCTTTCATCTATTGTTTTTCTCTTATCTGTTTCATATCCTTCAACTTTTATTTTTTCTCTCATATATTTCATAAAAGATGACGGAAACTCATGTTAAAGTGTATTTATTTTGGGGTGGTGAAGTTGTGTATGAAGCAGGTTCGGTTAGATAAGTAGTCTGAAATAGGACAAAGGTTTCCAATTTTCCTAAAATATGATCGTCTGCAACGCGTCTTAAGGAGTAAAATGTTCGTAAATGATCCTGAACTATCGGTGGTTATAACCGGATGATGTCCAAGTTCATTTACAGCCGATGGTTCACCAATTTATGGTGAGATGCCAATTACGGACGATGAATCTTTATCGTCATTTCTTCGTTGTCCTGAGATTTTTAAAAATCACATATGCATAGTTGACATGTATGCTACGGTTCAACGCTCGGAGTCGAAGTAGCGACAATGAGTTCGATTTTGGAGGTACTACCTATCTCCCAAGTTTGAATATTGATTTTTCAAGGGGTGTAGTTCAACAACAAACAATTGTAGGATTTGGTAGTCAGTCAAATGATACAACTAATTATGGTAGACAGTATGATGGTATGGCTTCAACGCACGATCATAACTTTGATTGGAGTGGACGAAATTGTGAGACAGGTGGACCAAATAATGCTACTACGCAGTTGCATAATTTGAATTGTAATGTACGACACCGCTTCACGTTACGGCCCAAGCGAATGGACGGTGATAGGTAAATATAATCATATTTTATTCACTTTATTCATGGATTGTATAATTGTATTTGACTTGTAAATTCTATGAATTTTCTTATTTATAGGCATAACAATTTTGAAGATAACCCCACGTTGACTCAGCTCACACAAATTGTGAGCAATAACGATTTAGCTAATGATATAATAAATGAGTCGGATAGCGATAGTCCGTTAGATCATGAAGGGACGGACGATGATCAATCGTCTGCTGACGGTGACGATTCTGATGAAGATGTTGCGGCCCCCAGAAATGTTAGTGTAAATTATCATTCAAATGTGATCCCATATTTGGATAATACAGAAGAAGTAGAACCGGAAGATTTTGCATACATGAGAGATAACGGATGCATTCGAATTTGCACTTTGGAATTCCGGTAATCCTAAAGTTATCAAATCGGAGTTAGTTTCTTTGCGACTAATTTTTTTAATAATATATTATTTTTGAATTTTGTGATTTTAATTGGTGTAATTAGGAATTGATATTTTTTCTTGTACATGCAAATAGGTATGTTATTTCACAACAAAAAGCAAATGAAAGGTGCGGTGAGACTCTATAATATAGCCCACAAAAAAGAATATAAAACGGATCAAACCAAAGGTACATTTTGGAAGGTTATTTGCAAGCGGCATGAGGAAGGTTGTAGTTGGATGATCCGTTTTTCGTTGATCGGAAGTGGTATGTGGAAAGCAGGAAAAATGATTGAGCCACATAATTGTGATACGGATGATTATACATTGGATCATTTCAATTTGAGTAGCAACATGATTGCTACTTCGTTGATACCATATGTTATGATCAATGCACAAATCAGTATTAAGTTTGTTCAGGAAACTATAAAAGGCATCCATCACAATACTCCTAGTTATAGAAAAGCGCAAAATGGGCGTAAGAAAGCTTTTGAGATGGTGTATGGTGATTTTGAAGGTTCTTTTAGGGCATTGCCTCGATACATGGCTGCCCTAGAACATTTCAATCCGAGCACTATTGTTGAGTGGATACACAAGTCAACTACAATGCAAGGCGAACACATCTTCAAGTATCTTTTCTGGGCCTTTAAACCAAGTATCGATGGATTCAAAAGTTGCAGGCCGGTCACCTCAATAGATGGCACCCATGTCTATGGTAAGTATGAGATGAAATTGTTGATTCTTGTTGGCATTGATGCAAACGGAAATATTTTTCCACTTGCATATCTTGTAGTTGCACGTGAGAGCTATGAGTCATGGACTTGGTTTCTCAGTTTATTATGGAGACATGTTGTTTGTGATAGAAAAGGCATTGGACTAATTTCTGACCGTCACCAAGGGATCTTGCAATGTGTAATGACACATGAATGGTTACAGCCACCCACCACACATCATAGATTTTGTGTTCGACATTTAAAAAGCAACTTTAACAAAAAGTTTCTTAACTCTGATCTTGAGAAGCTAATGTGGTTGGGTTCTACGAGCACGGAGAGAAGAAATACCAAATGAGGATGCAACAAATCAAAACTTTGTCACTGCCAGCGCATATGTGGTTAAGCGAGCTTCCGAAGGAAAAATGGACATTGTATAAGGACGGTGGTTATAGGTGGGGGGCTATGACGACAAATGTCTCTGAGTCTTACAATGGTTTATTGAAGAAAGCCCGTGGATTGCACAGCCATGGTTCGCTTGACCTTTAAAAATCTTGTTGATCATTTTGTTAAAAGAAGCGCCCTTGCTGCTCTGCTAATGGTAAATAAGAAGACTTGCTGTTTTCTCATTACAACAAACATCCATTATGCATTTTCAGTTAAGTAAAGATTAGAACATTCAAGCAATTTCCTTCCTTCCAAATACACAAAATTTCATCATTTCCAAATCGTGCAAATGAAGAATAAAAAATACTCAATAGTAGAAAGCGTATCATGACCAAATCCTTGCTAGAAGCACTTTCTTTTTTATTCAGTTCCAAAGCATAACAAGAACATGCTACAATGGATTTTGATGGAAATAAAAACAAAATAAAATAGTTTAGTAACCTTCTAGCCATTAAAACAAACCTAGACAAAATACTAATTATGCTAAAAGAAGAAAAGCTAATAAAAAATATCACAACCAGTAGCAAGTTGTAGCAAATTAGCTATAACAAATTAAAACAAAATCAACCCATTATCACAGTACGAGTTAGCAAAAAATGAACAAATCTATAAAAACTCTATTGTTGTTATATTTTTCACATTTCTTATCAAAAAAATTTAAAAGGAAAAATACGATCATCGGTTAGGTTGTCTAAAACATCTCTACAAATTACTAGCACGGCTCGTGCCTCGCTTTCACGAGCTCCACGCCGAGTCCATACTGCGCAAATACAATATCTCGTTCGTTTACTCTTGGAGGACGAAGTAATGGCTGCATCGGGATTATTCGCTCCCAAGCCCAAACTTTGTATAAGTAAATTTAAATATATAAATATTTTTTGAATTAAATAAAATAACCCAAAAATACACATGAAAATTGTGTTGTTATGGTTGGGTTAGATAATGCTCTAATATTGTCGTGCAAGCCATTCGACAATATTATAATTTTTAATGATTTATTATACAAATTATAACACTAGGAAATCTAAAATATTATTTAAAAGATAGCAAAGAAGTTGACTATATAAACGTGTATCAAGCAATATTTTTAAATTGTTAGCGTGATAACTCAAGGAAATATGATTAGCTGACATTTATATATGTACACAAATATTAATAATCCAGATTGCATTATATATAGTGGTACATTTAGTGTTTATAATAAAGCTCAACTTTCGGTTCCTAATTTCATTTTTCAAAATTTGGGTAATGGTGGTTATAAGAATGCTGCTTGATCTCTTATTTCTACTGAAGTAGAGCAATATAATATTGCAATTCACGTACCTGTAACAAAGCAATAAATCCACAAACATCACGGCTATTAGACATCGAAGCACGGCATGAACAACTGTACAAGTATGATAATGCGGCTGCTCCACTAAGCTTTATCGCCTATTGCATCAAGGTCTACTATGTCAAGCAAAAAGTGTAAACTAAGCTTTAAACCGAGAATTATCGGGGAATATAGAGCCACCAATCAACCAAAGCGAGGTACAACTTTGACCCTCTTTTGTACCTCGGCCTCATCGGTGTGTTCATCGATAATATCATTCCCGCAATCAAGGTTTCCAAATGATTAGATAATTGTGTTATTACTAACAAGCTATTACCTATAATTGCTTCTTCTCAGGGGAACCAACCGGTAAGGTCGTACATCAATTCCCGCCACGGCCGATTTAGTTATATTTTTAACATTACTGCACCAATGGGTGGCCATCCACGGGAATGCCATATAACACCTCGACATCTAACGGTGTGATGGTATATTCGCCAATCCGCATATGAAATGTATGCGTCTCTGGACGCCATCTCTCAATAAGTGCAGTGATGATTCCTTCATCATACTGCACATTACCTACTGCTAAAACTCCCCCAAATTCACACCTCTCAAAGTAATTAAGGATGCGATTATGTAAAGGGTATTGCCTCACGTGATTCCGTAATTCATGATCCGCGCGACGTATAATTAAACACGCGTTCCGTCCGATCAATGTTCCATCCCACACACTGGGATCGATGTTGTTCTTTGGAGTGTTAATAAATCATAGTTTTACGGACACTGGATGTACGGTGACTGCGGGGGCGATCCATATCTATAACATTGCAACACCAAGCCCATTTGTTAGAATAATTGACAACACCTTACACAATTATTTACTATATATTCAATAGGAAAGTCAACAAAGGTCAAACTATAAGATATATTATCACGTGAGAAAAGAAAAAAATTTCATAAGAGTACAACTATCAAAAAATAATTGCAGTTCCCTATGGGGTCAACGAAATGTAATTAAACTTTTGGTTAAGCTCATAATTAATTGCCATAATAGTATTCATCTTACATATAACTACTTCTTTTCTATTTAAAACAAACCATATTTGGAGAGGGGATGCAAGGTCAACCAATTTTTTTTTACCGGATCAGAACAGTATTTCGTTAGTTATCCAACGAAATACCCATTTTGGTATTAAAAAAAAAAAAAAGGTCATGCTATTTTTCTCTATTATCTTCATAAACAAGTCCAACTTCCTCACGGTTTCTTGATCTTATACTTTTAATTTGAAAAGTAAAAATTCTTCATGCTTATCAACAGCAAATAATCTCCAACGACTAGTCACAATTTGAACATAGAAAATGACCCAACAAATGATATAAATATCTTTATGTTATATTTAACAATCTTACTTTCCTCACAATTTCTTCATCTTTTTTTTAACTGTTGTTCTATGAAATTGACTAACTAAAAGAACATTTTATAATATAAATTTATACCTTTTTAATCAGTAACTTCGACGATCTTTTTAGTATTTTAATTGTAGGTCGTTGACCAATAAACTCTACTAACATTTTTTAAGCTTTTTTTTTAAGCAACGGCGTTGAAATTACCAATTATTGATTAATTAAACTTGTAACTTTTGTTTTCTTTATTATAGTCTACTACACTAAGTACTAAATCAAAAAATATATGTAAAAACTTATAAAATTAAGAAATTACCTCAATTTGAAGAAGATTATAGAGCAAAAGTTGAGGAATCCTTGTGATAGGATTAGTAGAAAAAAGAAGAAAAGAATGAAGAACGGAAGAGAAAGAATGGAGGAAGAGGAAGAAGGGAGAATGGAGAATGGAGAAGGTCAGCAACAAAATATAAAAAACCTTAGCTTCCGTATGCAATGTATACAAAAGTGCAAAGTATGCAACGAAATATAAAAGAAGAAAATCAATTTTTTAGCTTTGCATTTCGCAAAGTATGCAACGAAATATTAAAGTGCAACAGTGCTTCTTCCAAGTCAAAAAAAATAATTGAAAGCTATTCACTAGCTTCTTTTTTAACTCGACTTGGAAGCAATTCTTCTGACAAGATTCTTGAAAATAATTGAAAGCTATTGTCCCTATAAAAAACAGTGAACAATGGAATTCGTTTCCACCAATTTTTTAACTTTGCATTTCGCAAAGTATGCAACGAAATATTAAAGTGCAACAATGCTTCTTCCAAGTCAAAAAAAAAAAATTGAAAGCTATTCACTAGCTTCTTTTTTAGCTTCTGACTTGGAAGCAATTCTTCTGACAAGATTCTTAAAAATAATTGAAAGCTATTGTCCCTATAAAAAACAGTGAACAATGGAATCCGTTTCCACCAATTTTTTTACTTTGCATTTCGCAAAGTATGCAGCGAAATATAAAAGTGCAACAATGCTTCTTCCAAGTCAAAAAAAAAAATTGAAAGTTAGTTAGTTTGAGATTTAGATAATCGAATACGATGAATATAAACGAAATGCAAAAAAAAAAAAAAAATTATTTTCCTATTTCGTTTTTATATAAAAAAAAATACAAAAAAAAAAAAAAAATATATATATTTTCCTATTTCGTTTTTATATAAACGAAATAAAAAAAAATATTTCGTTTATACAAAAAACGAAATTAAAAAATTAAAATTTTTGTCCTATTTCGTTGGACTACCAACGAAATAGGATAAAAAAATATTTATATATTTTTTAATTTCGTTTTTGGTATCCAACGAAATAAAAAAAATTTTTTTTTTAATTTCGATTTTTGTTATGAGCCAAAAAAAAAAAAAAAAAAATTAATGCTATTTCGTTAAGCATTTCACGAAATGCAACCAAATTAAAAAAAATTATTATATTTTCCTATTTCATTTTTGTATAAACGAAATTAAAAAAAATTATTTCGTTTACACAAAAAACGAAATAAAAAAAAAATTTGTTTCGTTTATACAAAAATGAAATAGGGAAATATAATAATTTTTTTAATTTGGTTGCATTTCGTGAAATGCTTGCTAAAACAACATTAAATTTTTTTTTTTTTTTATTTGGCTCATAACAAAAAACGAAATTAAAAAAATAAAATTTTTTGTCCTATTTCGTTGGTAGTCCAACGAAATAGGACAAATTTTTTAATTTTTTTACTTTCGTTTTTTGTATGAGCCAAATAAAAAAAAAAAAAAATTTAATGCTATTTCGTTAAGCATTTCACGAAATGCAACCAAATTAAAAAAAAAAAATTGATTGAAATAATTCGCCATGAACATGGTGTGTGTGGGTATTTCGTGTATTACCAACGAAAATACCCATTTTGGTCTTAAAAAAAAAAAGCATACCATTTTTGTCTAATGGCTGTAAAAATAAGCCATTTTGGCTCTGGACTCAAATATCTCGCTGGTCACATAAAAAAACATACTTAGTACTTTATTTTCTGAAAGTAAAACAAAATGCTTTTCAGAAACAAAGAAGTACAAAATGTGTTCACGATGATTAACATTCTTAGGCTATTCAAACAAACATTTTTCCCACATTGTAAAACCTTTTTCATAATCGAAACCTAACGAAATCCAAAAGCCGAAATTGGTGTCACTTCTTTATGCTAATTTTAGTTTATATATCTAATGAACTATATAGAAATCACACATTTTAAAGCAAGAAAAAACTGCTGAAGTTTCTTGTTACTAGCCTCACTGACGATTTACTTAACTTAATTCTCAGCATAATGAAGTATCTTGGATGAATTTTCTAAAATATTTTTTGTGCCTTAAATTATGCATCTATGAAGAGATTGGAGCAATTGGATTATTTTTTCCCCCACCGAAATAAGTACTGTGGGAAAGTTGAAGCAGTCCTTCCACATTTATTCATAGTTCCTTTCTAGTATGTCTTTTTCCCTTTTCGTGATTTACTTTTAATTAATTCTTTAAAAAAAAAAAAAAAAAAGTCTCACTTGTTGTATTTCTTTTTGTTGTTGTGATTTAGTTGATGACTTGAAAAATTGAGCTGAAGGTTGATGGCGGCCCACGTGTTAGCTGTTTTGACTGTAGAAAAGTCCTATTTGGGGGCATGGTATCTTAAACCAGATGACAATTATTCCAAGGTCCAAGCTAACACCTCTTTCATTCATTTTGTAGCACGCAAGTTTTGATAGACATCATTAAGCAAGGTTTATTGCTTGGATCACAATTACAAACACTCACACACCATACTTAATTAGTGATAATTGGGTATATTAATTTATTTTTCGATTTTTCAACAATATTTTAGATCAAATATCCCACTATTAGTTTGTAAGGCACACATATTTTCTAGAAACGCATAAATATTGCATGTATAGATGATGATTTTCAGTTAATCCTCTAATACTCGCTTCAATTCCACTTTACATAGTAGGATATTTAGCCATTTAGGTGTAGTATCGGATAAAGGGAGGATGAGATTTTTAGTTTCCCCCGACTGAATGAGTTAATTGAGGATTTTGCTCAAGTAAATTTGCATATAGCTTCCTTTAGTTGAGTACTATATATTAACTATTATAGATTTATATTTATGTTAAAAGTAGTTTTGGCAGTAACTATACTAAGTAAGACAAAATTCATTCTGAATTCATACCATCTATAGGCATAATGGAGATACTAAAAGGGGAAGGTTGAGATATAGTATCCAATCAAACAAAAATATAGCGAAGATTTTAGTTTTTGTACATGCTATAAGTAGGATGATGATGGAATATTTTCAATGGTGAATAAGGGGATTCCAGGATATTTATCAATTTACTCCACGTTCTTACTGCATTATTTCCTTATAATTTCATAAATATATAGTAGTATCTTCCTAGATTCTCATAATTTTTCAATCATGAGGTGAAATTGAACATATTGGTTCGGGTAAAGAGAATTGAAGAAGAAATTATGGGATATATACCTAATCTCATTGTTGTGGCACTATTTGTCGTCTTACCAAATTTGCTCTTAATGTGTCATGTCCTTATAAAGGGAAAGTTAGGCAAAAAGTTAGAAATTGAACCCTTAGCTCCGCCCCCTATGCAAGTTAGAGGTACAATTTCTGAAGTTGCAAATATTGAAGTACGTATTTCTGTTAGGATAGTTTCACCTAATGCCTTCGAGGGTTTGAAAATGATATTGAGCCCTTAAAGTATGAGAAAATGGACGCTCCTTTTTTGGTGTTTAAGTTTTACAATTCTTTTGAGAAAAAATCTACTTTCTTTGTCCCAATTTATGTGATGTAGTTTGGTAGTCCGGAGTTTAAGAAATAAATGAAGAGTTTTGAATTTTGTAGTCTAAAACAAGTCAAAGATATTTGTTTGGTTATAAATCATCTCGTTAAGTGTAAAAGGTACTAAGTTTAAAGTTAAATATTCTTGAGATAAGGATATGTGTCATTCTTTTTTGAACTGACTAAAAAGAAAAATGTGTCATATAAATTGAGACAAAGGGAATAATTGCTTTTATATATGAGTAAGTGTCAATTTTCAAAATTGAGAGATTTGTTTACAGACAACCCTTTATTATTGGACCAATAATGTCTCTCGACTCTTATCATATAAAGGACAGCACTTCTTAAAACCTCGAAAGGCTTGAGTATTGCATTTCAAACTTCTAAGGGGGTTCAAAGTGAAAATTAGCAAGATAATACCAAATCAAAAAAAAAAAAAGACTTAAGGGTATGGCCTAGTAGTCAATGAAGTGTGTTGAAAAGCATTAAGTTACAAATTTAAACTCCAACAGAAATTAAAAAAAGATTACTACATAATAGGTAATTTCTTTTCATCTATGGATGATGAGAGATAAGAAGTATCCTACAAATTAGTCCGAGCGCAAACTAACCCAAACATTACGATTATGGAGCCGTTTCGACACGATTTCATCTCATGAGATGAAATCGTGAGATGAATGTATTTGGACGTACGATTTGGATTTACGAAGTTCGATTTTTTTTTTTTATAAACATAAAAACCCCACAAGTTGTGAAAACCATCAAAATTTTTCCAATTCTTATAAAATCTCACCAAATGAGTAAATCATGATTCATAATAAAATTAATACGTTACTAGAAGACCTTTTTAAAAAAAATACAATATCAATTGATCAAACGTTAGTTCAATAAAAAGAAAAATTTAACATGAATATTAATGTAAATACTCTTTAATATAATCCTTTCACATGGTACGAATAATATATCTACGACATGATTGATAAATATATCTACCAACTTATGAGTCTTTTTTTACAAAACATAAACATACGGGTCAAATTTTATATTTATATTTTTTGAAAATATGATTTCAAATCTCAAATCATGCCTTTTTGAATGATTTGAAATTTTATCTTATGAGATAAAATTGCATGTCCAAACGCCTACTAAGAAGGAAAATAGTACTCCTATTAATTAAACACAGAAAACTTTCACGTTGCTGAAAATAAATGGGTGGGGTTGGGGAGAATAGAGATTAGAAATAGTGGGTGTTTCAAAGCGTTAACTCGTACATGTCACATGGTCGTGAGATAGTGGGTGGGGGCAAAAGGAAAGAGGAGTTCAAAATGTAGCACGTGAAGAGAGTCTCTCTCTCTCTCTCGCTTTTGTAGACTCATCTTTTGGCCTATTCTCCCACTTGCCAGCTTTTAACTCATGTGCATTGTGGGGTTTGGTTAGCCACTTCGGCCCCCTAATCCCCCTCATCCTTCGAATCCTTCGAGTCCGCGACTTTTGTAGGATAAAAAAAAAAAAAGTTGAATCAAACTAAAAAAAAAAAAAATTACACAAATAGGATTCGCGCATTAATTTAGTGCGTGAAAAGCCAAACTGCAAAATTAATAATTTGGCCTTTCACGCATAAAATTTGTGCGTGAATGAGGCCTCCTCTTTGTCTCCTCTCAGATCTTTGTCTCCTCTCTTTCCTTGCACCATCTTCAACTATTCCCTTCATTTTCTTCTTCTTATTAATTACTTTTCCTCCTCTTTTTTATTTTTTTATTTTTTTATGGTGAACAAATAAATGGGTCCTTTTTTTTAAGTTGAGAATTAAAGAATATTGAGAACACATATAGATTTTTTGACGGTGCACCTTTTATTCTTTTTTAATTCTTCTTTTTTTGTTTTTGTTATTATTCTGCAGGAGGATCTTGTTCTATCTAATCTGTTTGATTTATCTTTCTCTGTTTATTTGTGTATAGTTCATTTTGGAGTCCGAAACCAAAATGACTCAATAAAAAATTAAGTGAACCAAAATACCCCAACAAAAAAAAAAAGTTACGGAGACGGAAGCTAGTTAGCGCTTTAGCGATGATATTTTACTACGCTAAAGATTTTTTTTTTTTTTTTTGCATAGCTCTAGCTTTGAAGAAAAAATTTGGTAAACTTTTTTTTTTTTTGAAAAAACTTAGTGTTTTTTCCATACTTTGACCAACGATTAGTCGTGTGTCAAGATTCAAAACGTTAATATTTTATATAGAACACGATATTTTTTTGCGTACAATAATGTGGCCCAATACATCAAGGATACATAGACGTTCGGATAGTCATTTTAGGGGTTGAAAAGGTGCCGAAGTAAGTTTTGTTTGAAAAAACTTAGTGTTTTTTCCATACTTTGACCAATGATTAGTCGTGTGTCAAGACTCGAAACGTCAATATTTTATATAGAACATGATATTTTTTTGCGTACAATAATGTAGGCCCAATACATCAAGGATACATACACGTTCGGATAGTCATTTTAGGGGTTGAAAAGTAAGTTTTGTTTAAGGTTTAAGTGTTTTATTTTTTTGTTTTG
>NC_081348.1:31190433-31197665 GCF_029784015.1 Lycium ferocissimum | reverse complement strand
TTTTTTTGAATTACCTTTTCCATACAAATTACTTTTCTTTGATACGTGGGCCTTTGTTGTTGGTCTATGCTACTGCAACTTTTTTGTGGATTACTTTTGCCCTTATTAGGTTTTATTTTTCATTATTTGTGTTTATGCATTTTAGTGAATTTAAGTAATTTTGGAGCCAAATTTTTGTTTCCGGTTGGGCATTTGTTATGTCTTACCAAATATTTGTTGGGCTTTAAAGATGAGTGTAGTGTGAATTGCGAAATGGTGGGAAAATAAAATGGAGGAATAAAATTCAAATAAATTCCATTTTCAGAAAGATTCTCATGACACTTTGTCCCTTATTGGTGGGAGAAAGCACTTCTTGTGTGCTTGTATATACGTAATCACCTCTTACAGCTCTTAAAGAAGTTGAGAAGAGGGATTGCCCAATCCTTGTCATTCATCGTTCGGCTTTGGATTTGGTCGATTGATTGAATCTTTTTGGACCAAATTTATTTTCTAAATGCCATTATTTATTTTCTCAAATTCTGATATTTTTCGCGTTATTTTAAATTAAAAAAATATATAATTCACGGAATTTAATTGTTTTTTTCCAAATAGTAATAACCGAATGGACACTACCGAACATACATTGCCTTTGACGAACAGGCATGTCTTCCCAAACCTGTGGATATAAATTCCGAGAGCTCGCCTCCGTTTTCTTACCGAAATCCGTGTTTTTACTCCCCTCTCTCTTCTACATTCTGCACATTTTCCAAAGAAAAAAACGTAAGTGTCCAGTGTGATTTGTTGCCACTATTTGAAGTCAACGCAATTTGCATTGCGCTATCTTAATAGTTTTTCCGTTCTATCCTGGAGACATTAATCCATTAACCTTGGCAACAAGTGGGGGATTAGATTTCTTAAGGACACACAAAAAACTTGTGGCTCGAAAATTTCTGTTCATCTACCTTCTGTTCTTAACATTGTTTCTAGTTCTTTTTGTTGTTTAACAGAAACTAATTTTACTAAAAGACTGCTTTGAACACTTAGACATAACAATATTTAAATTACGTCATATTTTACTCCCAATATTCTTGGGAAAATACATAAAACCCCCCCCAACGAATACTCGAATTAATTATGACGCACCCAACCTTTTCGGGCGATCTATTACCCCCCTGGCCTTATTTTTTCCTGTATTTTTGTACCTTTTTTGGCTGACGTGACACCAAAAAAGAATTGAGGCGCGTTTTTGTTAAATTTATTCTTTTTTTTCTTTATTTAATTACAAAATTCAGAAAAATATAAGCCCCACCCCCACTCCCACCCCACGCCCTCTCTTTCTTCTTCATTTTTTCTCATCTCTCCCATATTTTTCTCTAAAGAAAAACCTAAACAAAAGCCTCCCCATCTCCCTAAAAAGCTATCACGAGCTCATCCCACTTCCACCACTGCCGGAGCTCCGACACGGATTTTGATACTGCTGCTCGTTTGACATCAGCGTTGACTGGTGATACTATAATTTCAGGGAGAAATAGAAGTTTTATGGAAGTGGATCTTGAAATTTTTGATCACTTGAATTTATAATTTTCATAGAAATATCAATACAAACAAGGTTAGGATGAGAGATATGAACATTATTCAAGATTGATCGAAAAAAATGAAAGTTCGCCAGAAAAAATGGAAGCTCATCGGAAACAATGGTCCTCGTCGGAAATAATGGTCTGCGCTGAAATTATGCAAATTGATGTGTTGGTGACGATAAAGAGGAAAGAGAGAATAAAGTTTGAGAAAGAATAGGGGAAAATAAGGAAAAGGGTAAAGAAAACCTGTAAGGGAAAAGAGTGGTAGATTGTGTGTGTCCATGACAGTTCTGTGTCATTGATGAATGAAGAAAGAATGAAGAAAGAGCATCTGTGCCATTGATGAATGAAGAAAGAATGAAGAAAGAGCAAAAAGTTGAAAGTTAAAGTAGGACCCACATAAATTTCCTTTTTTTATCTTAAAAATAAAAGATCTTACAAATTTATTAATTATTGTAAGGAATAATTATTTATTAAGAATTAAAATTTAAAATTAAATTTAGAAGATTTTTGACGTGGCGCCATGTGCATGAGTGCAACACTCTCCACCGTGCAACCGCATCAAATTTTGATTGTCTTACAGCCCAAAAATGGATACAAAAATACCGAAAAATAAGGCTAGAGTGATAACGCCGCCCGCAGTTAAAGGCCATAATTAATTCGAGATACGTTGGGATGTATTTATGTATTTTCCCAATATTCTTCTATCTATTTGTTTTAAAACCTTTAAAATTTTGCTTCTTTCGTGAGTTCATATAATCACTCCAAGAATCATTTTTAGGTAGAGTTTTAATTTTTTAACTTTAGTAATTTACTTGAATTAATATTATTAATATTCCTATAAAACCATTACTCCCTTTGTCCCCATTCATGTGATATAATTTGACAAGACACGGAGTTTAAGAAAGAAACGAACACTTTTAAAACTTGTAATCTATAACAAGCCATAGTTACTTATGTGGCTATAAATTATTTCATTAACGGTAAAAGAGGAAGTTTTAAGTTAAATTTATCTCTATATATGGAAATATATAATTCTTTTTTGGGCAGACTAAAAAGGAACAGAGGGACTGAGGGAGTAGGTTTATTTGCCTAAAAATTTACACACACGCAATATTTACACCGACTCAATAAATATATAACACGTGTTTTAATTTATATCATTATTGCTGAATCATAGTTAACTAATACATATCCTAGCCTTAATTTTTGACCTAACAATAGTAAAATAATGTGATTTGGTGTAAACACTGAGCGCAAATATAATTTTAGATAATTATTGAAGATGAAAACGAGTACATATCAAAATTTCAAATCATATATGAGTTCTTATATAAGCATAACACGAGTTTGAAGTACTAATTTTATCGACAATGAAAGTTAAAATGCTAAACAACAACAACATACCCAGTGAAATTTCACAAAGTGAGGTTCCTGTGAAGGTAGAGTAAGAGAGTACCTTACCTCCTACCTTTCTGCAGTAGGAGGTAGAATGTTGTTCTAGGCACTTGCACTAAAGTTAAAATGCTAAACGCCTTATGTGCGTTAAAATCCTCTTTCTGAAGAGAACGCTTTTGAGTGAACAACATGGACTTGGATGAATATAAGGGTTTCTCTTCCTTCAAAGTAGCTGAAACCTAATGATGTCCATCTATCTGATATTACAATTCCACCATGATAGCAACCAGATAGACCATTAGAAATTCTATCTGATATTTTCATCTATAGTACAAGTTACATGCATATCTTTAATTCATCAAAATGTAACCCCGTCCAGATTCAGACAATGTGGGTTCCAAGCATGTAAATCAACTAGATGACCAAATCTGTTGACCATGTGAACAGAGTAAAGATAAGTTGGAGAATTTTGCAAGTGCTTATGAAACAAGATAATAGTGTATTCAAATTTACCTGTCTCCCCCATTACCATCTCTGTTGTCCACTGGCGTTCCACCATACAATCTGCCATGGATCAATTTTTTGTTGTTGCATGTATCAGGTGACTGTTTACACCCACCATCTATTCCGACAAATTTAATCCACATATTAAGCCATGAAAGATACCAAACAAAAATATTTTTTCTTTCTATAAATGAATGAGCACAACTTACACTATGATATGTGGCACTCTCACCAACTTGAAACTCTAGTTCCACATAGTAATTAGGATGACTTGATTAAGCAAAGAGGTAGCCGAGCTATAACTTATAATTAGGAAAAGATATTCATAGCGAGGGTGCAAGGGTGAGTTAATTTACGTATTTGGACTGACATGTCGTACAAATTTAATGTGTTACTAATTATAGGTTGCGAGCATGAACTAGCAGAACAACAAAAAGAGAGAGAGAGAAAGAGCGAGCAGATACCTTCGAGTTTATAAGATCTAGAAGAGGTCTATGTGCGGATTTTTTTTGATAAGTTGGATTCATCATCACATAAATTCATGTATTCACTGATATGGATTGTAGTACGGCTACTGACATCTAATAGACTTGTGATGTGTGTGTGTGTGTGTAAACTGAAAAATCGGACCACAAACCAAGCCAAACCTATGGTTCTCGGCCACAGTTACAGTCAATACATCTTAGGTGAATTAACCGAATCTGATATGTATCCAACATTCAAGTCGTGCAACATAGACACGGTGGCGGCTGGACATGTTGAATGATCCACGTTAAATAGGAAGAGCTATCTCCTCAAGGAGTTATATTTAGATTAAGACGAAGAACCACAAAATTCTGAGTAAAAGGTCTTTTTGAGATCCCAGAAGTTTCTGAAGAAAGTCCTAAAAAGGGAACAACGTAACTAACAAATTCTTCAAGAACTGAAGACAAAGACATAGTGACTTAACTTTCTAACATCAAGGAAAACCACAAATAATCATCATGTCAAAAGTTAGAAAAAGAAAAATCCCAACATGCCCTTAAACTTCAATTTTTCAGTGGTTCTTTTTTTGGATAATGAAGTAATCCAATAAGTGACCATCTCTTGCACTTGTGACAAATCAAAAGTTCGAATAAGTCACCGTCATATTTCATAATAACAGTTACAAAAGATAGCGGTCATGAGTAACGATTTCAGCATGATTAGGAATGAGCACAAAATAGCTTATCGAGAAAATGCATGAGCACAAAATGGACGACAAGTAAATGATAGGACACACAAAAAGGAAAAAGATCATGCAACAGTTTTTCTTTTTGCACAAAACATACAATTAGTCTTTATTCTAGAGTCTTTCAACTCTCTCTCTCTCTCTATATATATATATAGCTATGTCCATACCATCATATGAGACAAGGTTTATGTAATAAAAGTATAGATAGAAATGATTTGTAGGGTTGCATTAATTGTTAACTGACGGCTATAGAACCGCACTTCCACAATGCCGAGTAATCATACGGCTTCTCCTACCCCACCCCGGAAGGTGTACGCGAGACCTACATTTGTACACTCTGTAAGTTAATATTAATCAAATTTGCATTAGAAGTAAAGAAAGTTCATTTTCCACGCATCACTTCATCTTACAATTATACGATTTTGTCACACGGATAGGCTCTTTCTGCTAAATGTCAATATGCAAATATGATAGAGAATCGTATACCAAATTCTAGTCCTGTGCTCCTTATGTCTATTCACTAATAACACTTGAATGTTGTCTTGAATTTATATGGGGCGAACGCCAAGCACTGTCAAGGAATACTGAGGCGCTGGCAGGGCAAAGGGAAAAGTAACAGCAGCAGGAAAGCATTGAGAACTATTCCTCAACCTAACCATTCTCTTCCCTTCTTGGTCTATGGTGATTTCTAGTATCACCAAATTAAAGTCATAAAGAAGCTTGGCTTCCCTATTTAGGTTATCACATCAGTAATATTCCTTCGCTCTCTCATCTTGCTCTCTTGTCCTCAAGACTTCTCTCATGCTAACAGACTAATCTTTTCCATTCGCTTTAGGTTGTTCTAAACTAAACTAGACCCAAGAAAATCATCCTCTCTAAAGTATTGAGGAACTTAAGCTCAATCCAATGTGACTTTCTTTCTTTTCTTCTTTTTATTTTAGAAGTCCATCTCTTACTCCCTATTCTGGCTTCCCTTTTATTCCCACTCACAACTAGAAAATAGTGCACATTGTTGCAGTCAAACCCTTGTATCTCATATTGCATACCTCAAAATCATGATTTCTCACAACTTTAGGTAGAAAAGGACGTAAACTGGCAGATCTGCATTTTTTTGAAAGACAGCACCAGAGGATATTTTCAGTACTTCATTACATGTCAAAGGATTTACATATAAAAGAAAGAGTATGAAAATGAAATTTGGGCTTAACTCAACCCCAAAAGTTAGGTCATGAGTTGAAGATTGTCCAAGACCGTACAAGGAGACAACAACCTCTATTAGCGTGGGACGATCTATTAAAGGTGTGAAGGCGGGAGTAAGGGGAAGGATCATATGACATCTTTATGATGCATGAATAGGGAAAGGAGGAGGGAGGCACCCTGTTCATGCAATAACATTTCTACTGCCATGCAGATGGGAATATAACTTGCTCTTATTCTTAATTAGTTTAACAATTTTCATTTATCTATTTCCTAATTGATTTACAACTTCATTGAGTTTAGTTTCTTTTTAAGGAGTTTGTTGAACAAAAAGAATATAAGTACTTATTTTTTCCTATAAATAGAGCAAGCTACAAGATATATTAAAATCATTCAACTTCTTCTAATTATGGAATTTACCCTTAGGCTATTGAGTTCTATCGTAGAAATATGTTTTTTTTGGCTTAATCAGCAACCCTCTCTGGGTCTTCCTATGAAGAACTAGTCTTTGACATAAATTGAAGTAGATGTATCCCTCCGGCACTCCTATTTAAATTTTCCTAAATATGAGGGGAAAAGTGAGATTTCACTTTCAACTGAACCACTGATCGTCGAGCCTTGGTAATTGTGGTAGGTGTACAACAAAGGAAATCTTCGTTCGTTACATCTGTTATCTGTTTCAGGCTTCCTTAGTGGTTTACCACACTGCTAAGGTTGTAACTTTTGAAACGAAAGATCCACAAATTCATATCGTGCATTGCAAATGCCACTATTTGCAGGAAATGATTTCTTTATTACACTTACCCCAAATATTGGATATTTCTATTTTTCTTGGCACCTTTTCTATACAAGAAATCAATTTTTAAATTACAGTAAAATTTTCTTCAAGTGTCTATGAAATAATCTGTTTTAGGAAAAGTCTCTCAAAGCCACGAAGCAGCAATGCATTGATTCACTCACACGAAAAGAGAGCAAATCACAAATTGCTAAAGGAGCATGAGTATCCATGGCTATCAATTTAATTACTTTTAGTATTTACCATTCAAAAAAAAAAAAAAAAAAAAAAAACAAGATTTACCATCCTAAAGAAAGAAACAAAAATTACACCATCAAGTAATTTTCTGTGTGATGAGTGATGATAGCAATCATATTACCTCAAAACCAATTAAGAAATGAGGATCATTTAGAGAAATCATGTCAAAAACATCCCTAAAACTGGAATATTTGAAGCATTTAATCACTAATTGAATCCTAAAATCCCACAAGTACTACATATATAGCAAGAGCATGTACTTCAATCTAACAAATTGAACAGAGGATAAGAAATCTTAACAACATGTACTCACCCTTTCTTGTATACAAAT
>NC_081348.1:31173758-31190333 GCF_029784015.1 Lycium ferocissimum | reverse complement strand
TCGATAAAAAGTCATCTTGGCGATAAGACAAAGTCGTTCTATTTTTTGATGATTGTTTTTAAAAATGAAAAACCCGATTTTTCTGTTTTTTCTTTGATTAAACCCAAAAATTAAAGATCCGCAATTTTATAATTTACAAGAATTTCTTTTTTGGGTCAAACATTTTTGTTTTCATCTAAATATTCCCAATATATATCCTTGTTAAACTTTTATCGGAAAGAAAACCAAACCATCTTGGCAAACCGGGAAAGTTCTCAAGTGCTCAAAAAACAAAGCCACTTCTTTTGAAAAACCCAACCCTTATGTTATCTTCTTTTTGAGTCTTTGTTCATTTGTTTTTAAAAAGGAAAACCCTATTCAAAATTTTGTAGGTAGCTTAAATTTTCAATGTTGTTAGCGTTTCCCTATTCAATTTTTTAAGGCCCCTGGAGATTTTTCGGGTTTATTGTTTTTGGGAGTTACAACGTGTTGTGTTGGTGGGGTAGTCGAGTTGTTTTTACAATAGGTGTATTGTAAGGGTGGGGGATTTATGTGGTTAAGCTCTGGGTCTGGTTGTAATGCGGTGCTACGATGTAGTGAAGTGAAATCCTGCATTGGTAGGTTGTCGTTTTTAATGCGCTTGAAAAATGAGTTTTTAAAAGTAAAATCTTGTGTTATTCGCACTCTTCTGTATACGAAGGCGAGTAGACAACCATGTCGCTCCGTATCTTTGTTTGATGGACACCTACTATCATCGTATTACAAGACCGGAAACTAATGCAATTTTCTTTTTTAAAAATAAAATAAAAAAATAAATCATAGGCTGATGATAAGTACGTTTACTTATTGGTGAGAATTTGATTTCCCACCATGTAATTTTCTTTCTCTCTATATAATTTAAAAAATTAAAAGAATAATTTAAAAAATTAAAAGAATTCATGTTACATGATAAAGTTCATTATTACATAGAAAAGCTATAAAAGGATCTTATTAGATAAATTACCTAGTACTCCTCGTCTACTCTAACCACTAGGCTTATAATCTACAGATGCGAATTCAAGATTTGGAATGTCATTGAAGAGAGAGCACAAACCTTATCGGTTATTGCGTTCGAAGTTTGATATTCGTACGTATTTAGTAGGCTTAATATACTGTTATATTCGCCTATGGTCTAATGATACTGTGAAATCTCTCACACAATCGGTGTTTTTCAATTCACTTTGTCCCTTCACTCCTCCTCCATCCTTTTCCTTTCTTAATCCCCCAGTGTAATAAATCATTATGAGAAACACCGAAAAATAACTACAATAGTAATTTTTGCTATATGGACTTCGTTGAGCTGTCGTGCAATATAAATTCTAAAGAAAAATATCCCTCATACAATACAAGAACAGAAAATTGAACATGTGTTTCTACTTTGCATCTCTTCCCTTTCTCTTTGGCTCTTTCCATACGTCAAGCCTTCCCAAAACAGAAAAGGGCAAAAAAAAAAAAAAAAAGGAAGGGGGGGGGGGGGGGGTTCATGAAACTCTAAGTCCAACTTGCTTCCACCAGTCTTTGAAATTCTTGTTTCCACCAATCTTTGAAATTATTTACTTCATTGAATGACTTTAATCTCTCATTTGAAATGTACATAAATTGACAGTTATACCAGAAGAATACGCAAGTGCCGAATTCTCAAAAGATAAATAAAAAAGAATACACAACAAGACAAAGAATTTCTACTTCTGAAAAAGAATAAAGAAATATAGAACCGTAATCTTATTGCTTGCCAAAATGGCAGCTAACCATCCCCATCACTATAGAAGCCACACGAAAAAGGTAAAGCTAGCATATTTCTAAATTGATCTTCTTACGAATTGCATTATATTTTCTTTTAGTCTAATATAAGAATTCCTTAATGTAATCTTCATGTGAAAACCTCCGTATGATTTAAGCAAATTGTTTTTCATAAAATTTTATTAATATACACAAATGGTTTAAATAATTTTATGTGACGCTCAAGACGGAGTGCAAATGCCGACAAGGGCGGGTCAAAGAGAAGTCTTATCGAGGGCACAGCTAGGCTGGCGCTTAAAAGAAGAATTAAGCGTAGCCTTAGGTAGATCTTATGTTGGAATAGAAGAGGTAAGTGAAGAACTTTAATTTTTAGGCATGTGACAGTGGCGTAGAGTACACGCGTGATTTTGGGTACCGATGATGGCGTAGCTATAAATTTTGAGGTTTATTGGGCCAAAACAAGCAAATGTCTGCGAAAAATGAGAACTAAATCGTTACATTTTTGCATCAATATGCGCGTTCTAACGATTATAACGTATTTTCTATGTTAACAAATTAATATTATTATAAACATTTACTAGTTTTAAGTCAACTTAACCCGACAGTATAAAAAAGTGACACAATGTACCGTGTGCACAGAAGTTATGGCAGGGTCCAGCTAATCTTCTATCGTATTAAAAATAGCTTTATTTTCTAAAAATATACTCCACTAGAAATGATCCCCTTTTTTAAAAATTCTAAAATCGATAGAAATAATTCAACAAAAATGATGCGGGGAGCTTTGTAGAGAACATTTTAAATGTCACAATCTGAAATAGACATATGAGAATCTGACACGCGATGTCTTGTGGCAGCCACGGACCCTATCATTTTGACTTTCATTGCAGCCTAAGAACATGCTATTATTGATTTATCCCCCTATTGATTTCTTCTTCTGGTTTATAATGCTTCACTTTTCAATGATGCAATTTGGATATACAGATACTTTCGTTATCATTTATTTTGATTTTTATGCCATACTTGCGTAGAATATAGAGATTGCTTCAAGTCTACGAACTCTCCTAGAATCAATTGAAATAGAAATATTAATAGAAAAAATAATGAAAAGAATGACGCCAAGATAAGGAGTAGAACAGATTACTAGCTTTTTATTTATTTATCTATTTCTTGTCTCCTGGCCGAGTTTTTAATTTGTGCAATAATAAGGCAATAGGAATCGAATTATAAATAGAGCAAACTCAAGGAGCGCAACAGAAAAAAAAATAAAAAAAAATAAAGACAATTTAAAAGAGAGAGAGAGAGAGAGTTAGTGTCTTGACCCAAGCTCATGATGCATGTTATATGTTTGGGCCTAACAAATTTCACAAATTGGGCAATTCGCACGATTGACCCTCTTTTGGGGTGGTCTTTAATTTTTGGTCCCTCGAATCAATGGTCTTTAATTTTAGTCCTTCACCACTTTAAGTAATAAAAAAGTGGCTGAAAATATCCCTTAAATTCTGGGTTCGAACCCCAATAGAGTTTTAAAAAAAAAAAAAATGCAAGGCAAAATTTCATAGCAAACTATGCCTATTCAGACAAAAGTTATGCCTTAAGGCATAGTTTCTATATAAAGTATGTAGCAGCGTAATTACGTAGAAATTAAGTTATCTTTATAGAACCATGCCTTGTCGACATAATTTTGTAGAAATTAAGTTATAGTACAAAACTATGCGGAAAAGGAACTTACAAAAACTATGCCTTACGGCGGAAACTTTTGCCGAAATAGGCATAGTTTGTTATGGAATCTTGACTTGCGATTTTTTTTTTTTTTTTGGCTCTGTTAGTGTTCGAACCCGAATCTCTGGTTTCATAGGCCAACGAATAAGGATACTTTGGCCCATAAATTTTCATTAAATGAGAAGTAGGGCCAAAAATTAAGAAGCACGCGATTTCTGAAATTAAAGACCGGTCCGTATGAAGGAATCCGTGCAATTTTTTGTCACAAATTTGTTATTTGGGCTACGTGATTATCGAGCAAAAGCGTATATCTTTGTGTGAACTTGTGATATATCTTACACTCTCTCATTTCAAAATTTGGAAATGCGTCTAAAAATATCATGTATACCTTTAATAGCTTGCTTGATTAGAGAAGTTTGTCGGTCCTTTGTGACCCTATCCTCGTCGGCCTTTCCCCGTCACATTTGGTGAATTTTAGGCCATTATTTTAGATTAAAGTTTTATGTACTTTGAAGAAGAGTCTAAAAAATATTATTACGATCGGAGTCAGCAAAAGAGAATTCTGAAGTAACTATATTTAATATCAACGATTTTGCCCGATCTAGCATAAATGATAGTGTTAAATTCGATCTGTTAGATCATAAATTTATCAACGGACTTGAGTTAAACTAGAATCCATTGAGAGAACTTGAAGAAGAAGAAGGCAGGTTTTCGTATATTATGTATATACGTACAGATGGGTATATATACTTTCGAATACGTACTCGCGTCTCACGTGCACAACATGTGCTGCATCTGTTGAATCTTAACTAACTCATAATCATTACTTTTGACAACTAATATACGGTAAAGAGCCTCGCACTTATAACTAATCACCGATTTCAATTCTTAATACTCCCTCGAAATTTGGGATGGAAAGCATCAAGTACTCCGAGCATATGCATGATGTTGTGCTACTCTGACCTTTTGTCGATAAGTGCGCCGGTTGAAACTGGTTCCATGCTATTGTTGGTTGATCAAACCCTCTTTAAGCTTCTCCTGCACCAAGTGATGTCAATCCTCGATATGCTGTTATATAATGAAACATGGGATTGGAAGCTATTTGTAAAGTACATTTTGTTGTCATGACAAAGCTTGATTTGTCTTTGTCTACGACTCCGCTTAACTCTTCCAACAAGCGAAGCTACCCCGAATAACCTGCTCTTCTGCTGCCCATCTTACCATATTCGGCTCCCTGGCTGACTTTTCTACTTCTTAATGTGTTCTTTTTTGACTTCCGTGAAATTAGAGACTCTCTGGTTGAACCCGCGCCTTTATTCTTGACGCCTTTGTATTGGGGCAAGTTTGCCCGATCTGAGTCGAATCGAAAAGCGGAGTCAAGTTGTTAAATGGGGTACTTTAATAAGATGCCTTGGCACGGAGAACCTTTTAGATAGCTAATCACTCTCAATCTGCTTCCCGAGGTGTGATCTCTTTGGGTCTTTTATAAATTAACTAGAACACGAGCGCAAAACATATATCGGGCCTGGTGATTGTTAGGTATATCGTTTTCCTATGAAATTTCTTGTGATAACCCTGTATGTCTTTTCAAAGGTGGATCATCTGTCCTTTTGATCAATGTGTCACTTTCCGTTGTGGTGAGCTTAGCATTTTGTTCCATTGGTCTGGCAGTTCTTGCACCGATCAATCAACAACTTGAAATTAACTCAAGTGTATGTTTTCTGATTGAGAAGAATTCCCTTATGAGACCTCATTACTTCAATGCACAGAAAAATCTAAGGCTGTCCCAGTCTTTAACTTTGAACTTTTCATGTAATGTACATTTGTTGTCTTGCTTTAACAGCTTGGGCGCCTCACAGTGATCAAGAGATCGTATGGAGCAGAATGATCACTAAGTCGTCTCACACTTGCTTAGTAAACAATGAATGATCATAAGAGCTTTGCTTGTATCCTCAACCAAGGCACTAGACAAGCTTTGATATTCCATTGCCTCGAGGCCTCGCTTTAAACCATAAAGAGATTTCATCGGTTTGCATCCCTTGTCTCCCACTGTCTGAAAACCTTGGAGGAGAGCCGTGTAAACATCTTGAATAGATCACCCCAGGAGAAAAGCATTGTTGACATCCATTTGGATCAAGGCCGTCCATATCCTTTGCGCAATGCTAATGATACTAATGACAATTCTCACGATCACCATTTTGGCTACGGTGAGAGAATGTCTCATGGTAGTCCGTACCTTGTTGAGTATATCCCTTTGCCACCAAACGAGCTTTATATTTTTCAACACTACCATCTGAGTTATACTTGATCTTAAAAACCCATTTCGACCCAATAGCCTGTTTGCCAAGGGGTAAGTCAACTAGTTTCCAGGTGTTGTTGCTCTCTAAGGCTGAAATTTCATCCTGCATAGCAGTGATCCATCTGGCATCTTGAGAGGCTTCTTGAAAGGATTTTAGTTCTACCTCGGAGGAAATGGCACCCAAGTAAGCTTGGTAAGAAGTAGGTAAATGTGAGTAAGAGAGAAAATTGGACGAGAGGATATGAACGTTAGGCGGATGAAGTTGTGTGTGTGACATAGTCATGAAGTCAGTAAGGAGGTTTGGTAGCTCTTGTAGGTCTAGTGAACTCTTCTAGTTGTTGAGGGATAGGAATATGTGGGGGGCTGGTGTTGGTATGTCTTGAGGGAACTCAACTAAGGAATACGAATCATTGTGTATCGATCAACAAGAATTGATCATCTTGTCGCCACTATGGTGGGTACAAAGATCGGCCCCCGTGTATCGCCGAGATCACTCGAATCAACTTGAGTCCTGATGATACCATCAGCTGTATCTGGAGCAGTGTTTACAACATTATCTCCAGATTCTTCATCAACTGTAGGATTCAAAATCAAGGCATTATCCTGCTCATGATCAAGGATATTTCCAGGATGTGTGACTTCCACCATCTCAAACATATCACCTGTATCTGATGATTGATCATTGCTATAAGGAAAATGCGATTCTCTAAAAGTGACATCTCTACTAATAAAAAAAAAACTATCCACCAGGTCAAATAGCCTGTAACCCTTTTAAGTCTCTGAGTATCCTACCAACACAGCCCTCCTTGCTCTTGGAGCAAATTTGTCACCTCTAGGTAGCTTACTTGCATAACACAGACACCCAAACACCCTTAGGTGGTCATACTTAGTAGATTTCCCAAATAAGACCTCATAAGGTGCCTTACCTCCAAGCACATCAGTAGGCAACTTATTTATCAAGTAAACAATCGTTTTCACACGGGCCTCCCGAATCGTATAGGTAAGAACTTTGAAACTTCAATGCTCTAGCCATTTCTAAAACGTGTCTATGTTTCCTTTCTACAATGCCATTACATTTGTGGTGTATATGCACAACTACTTTGATGTATTATCCCATTAGCAGCAAACAAATTATGACAAGAAGCATTATAGGTTCTGTACCATTATCATCCTCAAGATTTTTGCTGCGAAGGCAAACTGATTCTTTATTAAGGCTAAGAAATCCTTAAGGACTACAATGACTTCACATTTTGAATGAATTAAACATAGCCAGGTATATCTGCTATGATCATCAACTATAGTAACAAAGTAGTACTTATTGTCATGTGTAGGTTTTCTATATGGACCCCAAACATCAACATGCACCAAATCAAATACATGCTTAGTCTCACTAGTACTAGCAGGAAACTTCAGTCTACATTGTTTAGCTAAGGGACAAATTCCACATTCATCATGCATACTCTTATACGCTATATGTTGTAGTGTCTTGATATGTTGCATTGTCTTGATGGATGCATGTCCTAATCTCAAATGCCATAGCTTGCCACGCATGTCCTTTTCCGCATTTTCTGTAAGCATCGCATTTATTATTATTATTTCACTAAGTATGTATAATCCATCTCTTTGCCTACCAATCCCCAATATTAATCGCATTGAAGAGTCCTGTAACACAAAGAAATCGGGATAAAAGGAAACCGAACAACACGGTTCTCATCGGTTTGCTACGAGATAACGCATTAAATTTGAAGTTCGGTACACTAGTGACATTTTTGATTTCATATCCTTCTAAAATTGTAGTATTTCTTCCGTTCCTTGGATGTGACATTTATTTCCTGTAGGTACTTGGACTTGGTTATGATGATAGTCATCTATTCTTCTAATGGCTTTGAGGATTGCTTTCTTAGGTGTTATGTGGTGTGTTGCACCACTATCAACTATCCACTCGCGTGTACGAGTGATGCTTGACAATGTTGGAGTAATACCGCCATGTTTGAAGAACATTCTCCTCACGGTCTGTCCGTTCATCCCCGCTTCACCGATTCTTCATACTGTTCCTCAGTGAAGTGATTCATTGGAACTTTGATGTCACTAGCAGTTGCTTCAGCATCCTTAGTGAAATTTAACCTTTCGCCACAGTGCTTGTACTCTCCACCGCCCCCGTCACCAACTCCTTTTTTCTTGCTTTTAAAGTCACCGGATAACCTACTAATGCGAATAATTAGCGTCAAGTGTCCTTTATAACCACAAACCTTACAAGGTGTTCCATTATTTCCAAAATTCTTAGGTCCGTATCCACGACCATTATATCTCGACCGTGTCTATAACCTTGTGTTCTTCCCGAAGTAATGTTAGTGCCTCTCTAGCTTTATCACAACACCTAAGGCTCTTTGGCTTTTTCGTATTTGCCCACAAAGATATGCCTCATTTAGAGATACAACTGGTTTCCTAGCCAAAAATACTACTCATAATATTCCCATGCTCTCTATTTAGGCCCATTAAGAATTGAAATAGTCTACGTGACTTCAATCGAACAACATATCTTTCTTCGATTCATCACATTCACAAAAGAGCAAAGGAATCATCATATCCATTTCACCCCATAAGTCCTTCAATTTAGAGTAATAAGTGGCCCAATCGAGTCATTACCTTGCTTCGCAGTTGCCATCTCGGTCAAAGGTGATAGGATGCCAAGTCGAATCGTCAAACCTCTTTTCAAAATCTAGCCAAAATTTCTTTGCACTTGAAGCATACATGATGCCGGTAACAATTGCAGCCCACCTTGTCGCTATCCATGAAAGCTTACTATCGCGTTACACTTTTCCCATCGTTCCTCGAAGTTCTCCTTTGTAAGCCTTTTGGACACTCCTTCCATTAACGAATCTAATTTTCCTTTCTCTAAGTGCTAATTTCATGTACCTCGCTCCACAGAGCATAGTTTTCCGGTCCCGTGAGCTTTATTGGAATTAAAACCACACAGTGCATCCGAAGCTTCGAAGATAAAGAGGATGATTGTGATCAAGTGTTGTAACTTCATTCACCGCCATTGTTAATCGCTAATGTTGTAAAGCTTCGCTAGCCGCATTGTTGATTGTATTGAGTTTCTTCGAGTTTGTGCTTATTTCTATATTCTCTTTTGCTTTGATCGAGTCTCCTTAGGATCCCCGCTCTGATACCATGTTAAATTCAGGGTTAGATCAGTGAATTCATCACTGGACTTGACTTCCTACTAGAATACATTGAGAGAACTTAAAGAAGAAGAAGAAGACAGTTTTGTATATTATGTATATCTGTTACAGAATGGGTATATATACCCTTTCATGCTACATACTCACGCACAACATGCGCTCTCTATCTAACCGAATCTTAACTAACTCCTAATCATTACTTTTGACAACTAATATACAACATAAGAGCCTCACCACTTATAACAAACTCAATAATAAACTCAGTTCTTAATAGATAGATAAATAACCTATTAACATCTTAAATTACACTGATGATGATTTAAAAAGTTCATTATACTGGAATGTTAAAGTCAACTTCATGCATTTCACATTATTTAGGTATTAAAAAAGAAAAAGAAAAAAATTAGGCACCCCACCCCCACCCCCCCCCCCGAGTGAGCTTCTCTTTCCTCATTTTTAGAGGCTCCATTAATGTAAAGTTCAAGCTTACGTTTGTCGAAAAATATATTCACTGTTACCAAAAAAACTTTAAAGAAGTAAAAAGAAGAAGAATTTCTTTTAGAGAATGAGACCAAAGTGTGACTAAAAAAAGAGAGTAGCACAAAGATGAGAAGTGAAATCAAATTCAATGTCGAGTAGTCGCATTAGTTCTACTTTATTACGAGTGAAACAGGGTCCAATGATTTAACAATTTGTAGCCGATCCAACTTGACCATTATAACACACCGAAATTATATATTTTCTGTTTGTTCAAAACATCCCAACTTGTTTTTATATACACATTCTTTCTTAATTATTCCAATATTCTTCATCAACATGGTTGCACTTCAAAGTTTTTTTTAAGGAGAGTTACTAGCATGAACATTTAATACTCAAGTAGTACTTTCTTTTTTTCTTTGCAATATTAACATAGAGTAGTTAAGATACAGTGAGATCAATAGTTTTATTCAAAAAAAAAAAAAAAAAAAATGTCTACATAATATACCACTTTCATCGTAATTTATATGACACTTTTTTATTTTTAGTAATGATATATTTCTATTACTACCTCGTTATTTCTTGTGCTTTGGTTATCATATTATTTTCTTTTGAAAGCTATGTTTCCTCTCAATTATTTGCTATGCCTATTTACTTATGTATCTCTTGCTTTTATCGCTTTGTGTGATGCGGTGCCGAGGGTATTTTAGAACAATCTCTCTATATCCACGAGGTAGGGATAAAATCATGTGACACTTTTGTCCTCTCCTTATATACCTCATCTCTAAGAATACACTGGGCATGTTGTTGCTGCTTTCCTTTTTAGTAAGTCCCAAAAACAATGACATTTTTCTATATTTACCCTTAAATGAAATGATTTATAACCACGCAAATACCCAGTCAAACAGCATTATATAAATTAGGATGAAGGGAATAATAAATAAATGAAAAGGGAAGTCCCAACTGAACCAAAGCAACCTATTGGTGTTGAGCACTAGAGAAAAGGCTAAAAGTGAATGGCTATATCTGTTTTGGACCATTGAAGTTGAGGGGGGAAAAGCAATGGTATGGTAAAAGATGGAGACGCAAAAGATGGAGACACAAAAAAAGAAAAGCACCATCACATCGTAAGGAAGTTGAATTAATAAGTAACAAAATGGTTCTTATATAATGACATGAAATGTCAACATTATGGTTTTGTAGTAGTATTAGCCTGTCGGAGAAGTTCTCCAAGGGTGGCCATTCAAAACTTCCTTATAAAGGCCATTACTTTTTTCCTCATAGCATTAACTTAATATATTATAGAATAGTAACAAGGAAACCCCATCGCTAAAACATCTATTGGATAATTCTCTCATTATATTTTTAGTTTTGAGGATAAAAATATTCTTACGAAAGAATTTTATATTCTCGTGGTTCAAACCTAAACATGTAGTTAGAGGGGAACACATGAGAAGAGTTGAGTATATTAAAAACTGTGTTCGAGAACCTAATAATTTTAATCCAAATTTTATATTTGGTATTAAATATTTCAATAAATGTATACAAGAATTAAATTTAGAACTCAATCGCAAATTTTTATTTTCCTACCTTAAAATATAGAAGTCATAAAATTAAATCATAATTTCATAGCTATCAGTGAATCTAATCGTGAACCATCCTACCATATCCTTTAGTAGAAATCTTTGCAATATCATTAACGAGTTGTCTAAGTCCAAATAGGGAACAATCTATCTTTTGTTTTTATTTTCTATGCTATTTGTCGTACTGTTACGATTTCTTGTGCAATGAAGTGACACGAACAATCAATGATAGGATAAGATGCATTCTTGTTTGATGGAACAATTAAGCCTGCTCATAATTCAGAAGATATACTGTAAATTGGTACATTTATTTCTGCTTCTTCCATACGGCTCTTATTCCATTTTCTTGTGTTTGTCGTGAACCAAGTGATTAATTATTCTTACATAACTTAGTTGTCAACTTAAAGTTATTCTATCACTAGGTTGTGTTAAGGAAGGTTACACGTAACTATACAAAATTATCACCTTCTAAATTCCCCACCACAAAACCTCAATATTAAACAAATCGATATACATATTTTGAAAATAATTGAGGTATTTCATATTCACTAACAGTACAAATAAATATTTACACAGTTAGTGCAATAGATATACAAAATTTTCTTTTTTCAAACGATCCTAAAAACATGACACTTTTTTTTTAATTAAAAATAATTTAATTTAAACCTCATTTGACCAACCCTTACTGATATGAATTTACAGTTGAGCGCAACTTTTTTTTTTTTTTTTTCTAGAAAAAAAAATTATTTCTTAAATTTTGTGTTCAATCACTAAAATTCATATAAAATGGGACAAAGAATATGAGTCCGGAAATAAAATGGCTTTCTTTACGTTTCCATTTAATAAAATGGCCTTTTTTTTTTAAACCCAAATGGGTATTTCGTGCAATGTTGCACGAAATGCAACAAATTTTGTTTTTTTTAATTTCGTTTTAATATAAAAATAATAAATTAAAAAAAAAAATGTTGCATTTCTCGCGGTATTAATCGTTTTTTTCTAACGTACAATAACGGTGAAAAAACAGAAATACAGCTATCCTTGTGGTGAAAGCACGTTTCATTTCAAGTTATACCGGACCGGCTAACTAAACATAACTAAAAGTTCGCCGGATCGGCATAACTAAATATAACTAAAAGTCGCCCCCTCGGCATATTCGGCTGCATTTTTTTCTAAGAAAAGTATGCCTCGGATCGAGCTTGCATTTTAATCTTCTTATGCGTATATTGTTCTCACGTTCATCTCGTTTTTACAAATTAAAATTTAAAAATTAAAAAAGAATTTTGAGAAAAACCAGATTGTCAAATTAACTAAAATAAGTTTTTTTAACTTTAAAGGGCTTTTTCCCATAAGGGTTGTGTAATTAAGTTTTATCCCAAAAAAATCAATATTGACGGGGATCCCGGATTTTAAAATAATTTCAATTGAAAATTTTAATCCACGAAAAAAAACCCCCGGTTTAAAAAAACCAAAAGAACCCATATTTGGAATAAAATATATATTTAAATTTTTAAAATAAAACCCCTAAAAGTTTGATAATTCGTTAACAAATTTATCTCGTGGGGAACATCTCTAATAAATAATATATTATCTTCGGGCCGGCATGCGCTAGAGAATTATCAAAGTTATGCGGGACCGAAGATAATTAAACATAACTAAAGTACGCCCCCTCGTAGCACTTTTAGTTAAACACAACTAAAATTGCTGGATCAGAGCATAACTAAATATATTAAAAATTGCTTTCAAAGCATATTTCTAAGTATGCCTCGGATCGAGCTTGCATTTTAATCTTAACATGCGTATACGCATGTGAGTTGGAACTGATATCCGTAAGAAGATTAAAATGCAAGCTCGATCCGAGGCATACTTTCTTAGAAATGCAAAGCCGAATATCTTTGGGCAGACTTTTTAGTTATATTTAGTTATCTTGATCAATGAGACTTTTAGTTGTGTTTAACTAAAAGTACGCTACGGAGGGGTAGACTTTTTTTATGTTTGTTTCGTTATCTAGTCCAGATTATTTTGATAATTCCTTCACAAAGTTATCGCCAACCAAGATACAAGTTTGCCCATTAAGTATGCCCCCGTGCATAAATTTGTTAACGAATTATCAAACTTATGAATAGGGCATCACCTATGCCTAATGAGTACTTTGCCTTGAAGCATATATATGTATTTGTCATTCCAAACTAATTATGGGTTGCGTTGTATGGCAGTATGTTAATTGTTAAACACCACGGAGGCACGAACCCATTGTCATTAACGTGAGATACTAACTAATATTCGCTTAATTCGAACAATTTATTGTTGTGTTTTGAAGTATATATACGAGGGGATCCACACGAATAACGCGAATATTGATTTGTTAATTTCTTTGGGATATAACTTAATTACCACAAACTCACCGTCAGGGACGCAAAGTTTTATGGTTACTTTAAATTTAATAGCTCGTCGAAAAAATCTAGTACTCTATATTAGTTAAGTTGGACATATCGCTTGGGTTGCTTGTCTCAAGTCAATTCATACTTATGTTAATTGTTGTTAATTTTAAACCGAGATTAAGCATGTGAGTTGGAACAATATCTGCATAAGAAGATTAAAATGCAAGCTCGATCTCGAGGCATACTTTCTTAGAAATGCAAGCTCTAATATGTTGGAGGGCGGACTTTTAGTTATATTTAGTTATGCGGATCCAATGAACTTTTAGTTGTGTTTAACTAAAAGTCTCACGGGAGGGGAACGTACTTTATGTTTAGTTATGCGGGTCCCGCATAACTGAAATGAAACGTGCTTTCACCACAAGGATAGTTGTATTTTCGTTCTTTATATTTATGGCATTGCTAAAGAGATTAATGTTACGAAATGCAACAAATTTTATTTTTTTTTTTAATTTCGTTTTTAATATAAAAAACGAAATTAAAAAAAAAAAACAAAATTTGTTGCATTTTAAATCATTGCACGAAATTTGGGTTTAAAAAAAAGGCATGCCATTTTGGTGTAATGGCTGTAAAAGAAGCCATTTGGCTCCGAACTCCAAAGAATATATACATTTTATTCGACTGGATAGTGTGAAAAACAAAAAAATTACACTTCCAGCCTATAAAAGTTAAACACATCTAAAAGATCATAATGGTTGTAAAGTTTACGCTAGCTGAAATGACTGGTTACACTGTCGCCAAATAAGATCTTCAAAAATGCTAAGTAAATAAATTAATAATAAACGTTCTTTGTACAGCCACCAGAACATGTTCCTTGAACCATTGATCAATTATTAGAGCTAGGATCCCAAGTAATATTATAGTAAGTGCCGCAAAGAACTCATAGAATGTAATTAGTAACAAAAAAGAAAGTCGTGGGTCGGCGCTCCAAGAAAAATATACTATATATTTTTTATCAAGACTACAATGTACAATCCCAATTGTTAAATTAATAGTATAGCTGCATAAAAATAAATGGATAACGAAAGACTAATACGTACATGACATCATTTGACCAAATATGTATATGAGCCTTCTATGCAGATTTTTCAACACTAATTAAAAAGAAGAGAAAAAATAAATAAAAATCTCATTTAAAAAAGAATAAAAAATAAATACATTTTCTCTTTTTTTTCTTTTTTCCCTCTCTAGGGCGCGCCTCTACTTATGAAAAAGCGTGGAAATATATATACATATTAATTAATTATGGTTATTTGAGAAAATTATATGTGCAAATCGATATGCGTACATATTAGCTTGATACTCAATGACTCTTTTTTACCGTGAGTGAATTTTTGCTTCAGGTGTTGTCACAATGACTCTAAAATGGCTGTAGTATGCCATATAGTGCTGGTAATTTCATAGGGCACTATGAAGGGCTAATGCTGTTCGTTTGTTGCAGCACATGGAGGTATATTAAAATATTGTTCAACTTTTTCATAAGTATCAGTGTCGGAGCTACACTCCTACTATTCTTCTTTGTTTTTCTAATTTTATTTTTCAACTATAATTTGCTTGCTTTATTGTGCCATGCAGAAAATTAACTCTCCTTTTATTGGTTATTTCCATTCAATGTTAGAACAGCAAAACACACATTTGTCAATTTTTTTTGAGATAAAACTTATATGTTTGAGAATAGCATAGAAAAGTACTATTTACGTTAACATGCTTGATAAATCAGATTCAAGAGCTTTAGAAAAAAATTTAATCAAAGAAAATTATAGTAATAGTATCACGTAAAGTAAATAGAGAAAGTCGCAAAAAATCCCTACCATAAAAGTGGGGGAAAAAACAAAATGGAACTCTTCTTATTTTTTCTTGACAAGACAGAAGTAATTGATGGAGACGTAATTTTTCTTAAAGTTCCACCTTGGTATTTTAAATGGCCACTTGAGAAACTATAAGCCATCATATTACAAGCTGATCATATTGCAGTGTAATTGTTTAAAGAAAGGTAGCAATTCTAGAAATAATGCTTATTATCATTAATAACGTGTCATGTGAATTGATGTATTTCCCAACAAAAAAAATGAGAAAGAAGTTTTTAAGATTTTAAAGAAGTATGAAAGTGACTTAATGAATACCTAAAACAAATTCGAAAAAAGATGTGTTGCTAAAACTTTGTAACGTAAAATCTTGTCTATTGTGGGCACCTTATACATATGTGGAAAATCGCTGAGATAGATTGGGGACCCAAATGCTTGCACGCAAGGTTACAAGAAAAATTGACAGTTTCTATAGGTCTTACATTATCTTCATATTTAATTTCAAGGCTTGGTGTGAAACCAAAATATGCCATAGAAGCAGTCCATTCGATATTGAACATAACAAATGCCTTCCTTCGACAGTGGTTTTGAAAGGCAGTTTTGATTTATTCTAATTTATAATACACAAGTCAATTTTGTTTTTAAAAATTAAAAATAATATTCATACTCTCAATGGTCCCAACTATTAGTCTTAGTTCTGATAAATGTAGATGTTCCAACACATTATTCTTTTATTCTAAGCTGGTGTAAATATCGGTGCAGTGATTTTACCCAAAAGAACTGAATTCGTTTCAAATTATCTGACGTTTCAGAAAAATAACAAATTTTGCTCCTCTATTTTTTCTTTTTTTTTTCTTTCTATTATACTGGAGTATTAATCAAGGGAAATGCTTGAGAAGAAATAAAGGGTAGTCTATAAATACTATAATTAAAGGCTACTAAATATAGTATTCCTCGTCTCATTTTAAGTAGGCGTTTGTAAAATCAAATATTTTTTACTTTATTTGGAATTTTAAAGTTGGAGTTGAAGATGGAGTTGTGTTTGGTTATAATTTTTCAGAATATTTGCATTGTTTAATTGTATTGAAAGTGAAGAACAGAAACAAAGTTTTAGGTGTTTCAATTAAATACAACTTCAAAAAGTATAGAAATTGGAATTTAGTAAACGTTGATTTCAAATAAAAGAAATAATTTTTTTGAAAAAGTGAAAAATTTTAAACGCCAAAAATTTTTTCCTTTTTGGGCCTTTAAAAAAAAATTTTTTTTATATTTAATAAGCGAAATTAAAACCTTAATGATGTTTAAACCCCAAAA